>NW_017672066.1:16395-19645 GCF_001879085.1 Nicotiana attenuata | reverse complement strand
AGAAGGTATGAACTGAAGAAGAAGTGAACGAGAGTAAATAGCAAGAAATTTGGTAAAAAGCTTGTGAAGAAGAAGACAAAGGAAAAAGGGGGCAAGTTTATATATAAACTCAACCGTCGATAATTAAGAAGTGTAATGATGGAAAGCCTATAATAAAGGCAACTATCACTTCGTGAATAGTGGAGTTAAAGAAGCCTTAGAAAAAGGCTGCAAAATCGCAGAACTAATGAGAAGGTGACACGTATATGGTGCATTAAATAGAAGAGACAATTGAAGCGTCGACACTGTCATAGCATTGATTATGGAAAAAATTCCCTTTTTAATGAAGATCCACTTCCCAAATATTTAATTGATAAATAAATGGAAAGTGGGGGGACTATCTGTATTGGGAAAAAACTGAATTTATAATTGAAGGTGACGGGGCATGACACGTGGACTGGTCAAATGGTCAAAACATGATGATCAGTTAAGAGGCACGGGCGATATCAGATACGAGGAGAAGAAAGTTAAATAGGCACGAGATGCTATTCAAATGATACGAGTCTCGTATCTATTTAACTTAATTAAAGCCAGGAGGCCAGAAGGAATTGAAGATATGAATCTGATGGCATAAAGGAGTCTAAATTCAGTATTAAATGTCAAATACGTTAAGCGAATTAGTATTGAATAGGAATGATTGTATAACGTTTCATTTAATGCTCATAATTGCCTCTTTAAGGCTAAGGCATTATACCTTTTCCTAGAAAAATCAACTATAAAAGGAGGAGGTCTCAGCATTTGTAGGGAGACGAAAAATCATTGAGATTACATTGAAATACAAACTTATTTACTGCTTTATTATCCTCAAAAATTTCTTATTCTTTTCGTCTCCTGATTATCAGTAACCCGTTTTTCCTCTTAATTTCTAGTTTTAACCGAAATTCTATTTTTTGGTTAAACACCATTGTTTCTAGATGTTTCTTGTGTTCTTCACTACAAGTACATATTGGAATGTTCTTCAAACATTCATTCAGCAATTTGTGTTCCAGAAGGAGCATTTCATGATTAAGCTTAAGTACCTTATTTTCCAACTTTGCGCTAAGATTTGAAAGCACCATAAAAGCTTTATGAAGATTGTAAATTAAATAACAAGCAAAAAAAAGGAAATTGAAAAGAAACTCACCTGATAAGTTCTAGTTTTGAACTAGAACCCTGATTTCCAGAAGCCATTAGTTAGAAAATAGAGCAAATTAAGATAAACCTTTTTTTTCTTGAAGTTGCTATATGATAAGTTGCTTCTCATGAATAGAGGAGAAAGCCCTTTAAATAGATGGTTTTCATAATGTTCTTAACAAATATAATTTGGAAAGTTCATATTATCATAATATGAAATTAATAAATTCTTAATAAGTGAATATCTTGAGAAAATAGTAACAAATTGATTTTATTATTCAATTTTCATGAGATTAATTGAATGTAACCTAAGAAGGCTTAGATTGGAACTTTAGATCTTGAAATATACTTTTTTAGGAACAAATTTGAAATTCGCCAACTACTTTCCAAATGTGGGTAAATAACCAAATACTGTGAGTGCCAAATTTGAGTTCAGATCAGGATACCACTTATATATGAAAAACTCTAGGTACGCAACTAAATTGTACACGCCCAACTCGAAACAACTTGCAAATATATGTAATAGTGGTGTGTGTCATATATTGATCGAAGAATTTATCGTCTACATATTGATAGCGAGGACTCTTCTTTTTTAACATATGATAAATACCCAAACAAAATAAAACACAAAATAACATATGTGCAATGGTATACGTATGTTTTCTATGACAAAAATATTTTTAATTTGTCTGATAATTCTAAAATTCGGAACTCCAATACCTATCTATAAGCTTTTTAACTTTGGTTTTAATGCATAACCTTCAAATTTAGCCTATTATGTCATGAGTAATATTAAATTACTAACAAAGATTTCAAGTGGATGGAAACTCAATGCACAGAGTAAATTAAATACTTTTTATGGCTATATTTATCATAAATAGACTTTGAGCAGCTAGTGCGGCCTATGGTTAATACAGTAGAAGAGAACTATAAACTCTTAAATTCAAATCTCAGCAAAGGCAACAAGAAAACGTATGATTTCTTTTGATTTTCCTAAGCTTTGATAGGCTGTTGAGTTTGAATACTTTTGGGATTGTATTTAACTTTTAACTTTTTTTTTTTGAGTTATAAATTGATAATCGAATTCCCTCTCAATTTATGATCTAGAGAGTGATTCGCAAAAAGATATTCTTTTCTCAATTATACTCAACAGTTTAATCTTACTTTTTATTATAAAATTTTGTACTTTCTCATTTAAAATATTAAATATTCTTTTAAAATTAAATTATCATATAATCTATTAGGAAAATGTGGTGCCTTTGAAAAATAAAAAATTGGGGCCCCAAAAATTATGGAGCCCAAAGAAGCTTCGCCATTGGGCCGGCACTATATGCAAGCTGACCTAAATTCCACTGTCATAGAAAATAAAGCCTTCCAACACTTGATGACCTAATGTTCGATATATTTGATAATATGTCAAATTTGAACCAAACGAAAAAAGAAACTACTAAAGATGCAAAATTATCATGAACCGCGACCTAAAAATTTATTTCTTGTATTTATCGAGTATACTCACTTATTCATGCATATTCGTAGTATATTTTAACCTGTAATGTTTCAGAGAAGAAAGTTGCAAATATTATTGCACCAAAATATGATAAAATAAAAAGAAAACAAATTGACATGCTTGCTAACAACTAAGGGTGTACTGTGGGCCGGGTTGGGTCCGGGACCGGCCCGAGATCGCGGGCCAAACGGGCCTAACGGGCCGGTCTTAACGGTCCTGGGCCTAACGGTGCATAAGCCCATAGCGGGCCGATCCAACCCAATTAAACCGCGAGCCCGGGACCGGCAGGCGGGCCTGGGCCGGTTCAACCGGGCCAAACGGGCCCCAACAGCTATTTTTTTTAAAAAAAAAAAAAATTAAATGACCAACGATCAGATTTTTAAAATCTAGCCGTTGGCCTTTAATTTCCAACCGGTTGGGGCTTTAAAAAATAGTCATTTGGCCCCCAAACTTTGTTTTATCCCCAAACTTTATATAAAAATTATAAGACATTCCCTTGAATATCTCTTTGCAATTTTATTTTTGTGTTTAAATTTGACTCTTTAGAAGATTTAACTTACAAACATATATATATATATATATATATATATA
>NW_017672066.1:15073-16247 GCF_001879085.1 Nicotiana attenuata | reverse complement strand
TATATATATGTGTGCGTGTATATATATATATATATATATATATATATATATACATATATGCAATTAAAAAGCAATTTTTATGTATAATACATATATAGTTTACAAGAAATTGCTTTAGATAAAAAAAATTTTAAAAAAAAATAGCCCGGAATGAAAAAGCATGTTAGGCCCGTTCAGGCCCGCGGGCCCGGCCCATTTAGCCCGGGACCATGTGGGCTTAGGACCGCAGTGGGCCGGTTCCACCCATTAGGCCCGTTAGGCCCGGGACCGCCTCAGCCCAGCCCGCCTAAGCCTAGGCTCGTTTGGCCCATTTAGGCCCGGGCCCGGACCATAATACAGCCTTACTAACAACACAATGACCTAGTTTCTTACGGTCACACATATTAACACAAATTGAGTAATTACTTCTAATTATAATTTTTCTATAAATAATCATCTTTCACATATGCTCTATCAGAGCGTCCTAAGTATAACGACTTTACCTAAGGTATAATGTTTGTCAGAGAAAAAGGACACAATTTAAAATATTTTAATTTTTTAGAACATAATATTGGTTGAAATAGAATCATAACCAGTTTATTGATATGGAAGATAAATTAAAAAAAGATCTGACAGCTAGAAAAATCTTCCACGTACTTATATATTTAATTATTTACTTATCTACTAATTTGTTAATTTATTTATTGTCTGTTAGGCCGGCCATGTTGTATGGTGCAGAGTGTTGGCCAGTTAAGAACACCCATATCCAGAAGATGAAAGTTGCAGAAATGAGGATGCTGAGATGGATATGCGGGCACACTAGGTTGGATAAGATTAAGAAAGGAGATATCCGAGTGAAGGTAGTCGTGGTTCTCATGGAAGACAAGATGCAGGAAACTAGGGTTAGATGGTTCGGGCACGTGCAGAGGAGAATCCTGGATGCCCCGGTTAGGAGGTGTGAACGGCTGACCTTGACGGGTATGAGGAGAGGTAGAGGACGGCCTAAGAAATATTGGGGAGAGGTGACCAGGCAGGACATGGTGCGGCTGCAGATTTCCGAGGACATGGCCTTGATAGGAAGTTGTGGAGGTTGAGCATTAAGGTTGTAGGTCAGGAAATAGGAGACAGTCTGATATTTTTTTATTTTAGGTTCCTAGTTGGCTTCCAGTTTGGCAGTTGTGTCCTTAGTACTTCG
>NW_017672066.1:5082-6220 GCF_001879085.1 Nicotiana attenuata | reverse complement strand
ATCTACCCCTATTTATACTACATACACCTACCATTACATAAACCTAGAGCTGTACATAACTACCAACTCACCTGTATAACTAATAAATACACACGTGTGTCAATAGTGCCGAGGGTCTATCGGAAACAACCTCTGTACTCTTTCAGAGTAGGAGTTAAGTCTGCGTACAAACTATCCTTCCCAGACCCCACTTGTGAAATTTCACTGGGATGTTGTTTTAAGTTTGGAAGAAAATAGTTTTCACCGATGAGGTAACAGAAGGCAAATTTTGACTTTTCTTTGCTTGTGAGTAGTTTGTATTCAATGGATTTGAGATAACACTATACAGTTAGGAATTAGACATGATTCAGATTTAATATTTGTTAAAAAATTTGTGGATCTTCAGATAAAATCTATACCTCACATCGAAAAAATGTTGTGTTCGAAACTTTGAATGAACTCGATGCTGAAGAATTTTTCTCATTTGTATTTTTCCTACTAGTGTGTACTAGATATTGCTTAATTTGTTAGTAAAATTTGTAAGTACTCTTACTTTTTGCCTAAAAAAAAATAGAGCTTATAAAACTTATATGAAGTAAATACATCTTCTGTTTGAAAAGTATATACACAGAGTTTTGTTAATTCTACGGCTACCATGAACAAGGGGCAGCTACAACAGGAACGCAGGTATACCTTCAGATCCAGCTCCCATCGAACACGGCAACCTCAGCAACAAATATCTGCATGCAATGTGCAGAAGTGTAGTATCAGTACAACCGACCCCATGACATACTGAGTAAGTAACAAACCTAATCTTAGGTTCAAAGCACTGACGAGCTGGAGCATAGGTCAGGTCCAAAACCAATAACCAACAGCAGTTCATAACAGTGTAAAGCAAGTAAATAAAGAAGTAGCTTAGAGATAAAATGCTCAGCATTTTCATAGTTTTCCGAAAACAGTTCCGCTTTTCAAGTATATTAGTGAAAACCCAAATCCTTTACCGAAATCTTCAAAAATATGAGTAAGTTTGAAACTGTAACTTTTTCCCAAAAACTTTTCATAAGATAAATGTTTTATTTTCAGATAGCATGAGAAAATTACATCTCTATCCCTACATGTCAAGATACATGTAACAATCATGAATGTCACCAAAAACCGG
>NW_017672066.1:0-1065 GCF_001879085.1 Nicotiana attenuata | reverse complement strand
CACTATATGCATGCTGACCTAGATTCCACTGTCATAGAAAATAAAGACTTCCAACACTTGATGACCTAATGTTCGATATATTTGATAATATGTCAACTTTGAACCAAAAGAAAAAAGAAACTACTAAAGTTGCAAAATTATCGTGAACCGCGACCTAAAAATTTATTTCTTGTATTTATCGAGTATACTCACCTATTCATGCATATTAGTAGTATATTTTAACCTGTAATGTTTCAGAGAAGAAAGTTGCAAATATAATTGCACCAAAATATGATAAAATAAAAAGAAAACAAATTGCCATGCTTGCTAACATCACAATGACCTAGTTTCTTACGGTCACACACATTAACACAAATTGAGTAATTACTTCTAATTATAATTTTTCTATAAATAATCATCTTTCACAGATGCTCTATCAGAGCGTCCTAAGTATAACGACTTTACCTAAGTTATAACATTAGTCAGAGAAAAAGAACATAATTTTAAAATATTTCAGTTTTTAGAACATAATATTGGTTGAAATAGAATGATAACCAGTTTATTGATATGGAAGATAGATTAAAAAAAGATCTGACACGTCCCCAAGTAAGCACGACCAACCGTATACACACAAGTCCGGCTGAAGGAATGACTCAAGGACAATACAAAGGACGACCTCGCAACCACGTCGGTCCCTCTATCGCATTTATTTTATCTTTATCTTTTTGGCAGTTAAAATAGAGCCCCTCCGCTATATAAGGGGGGTCTCAGTTGTGTAAAAGAGGGGGGATTGATTATCAATAATACTCTTTATCTCTCTCTATCTGAATTGCTCTCTCTCATCTCTCTAATATCATCATATTTCTCTGTTTCCCAGTTCATCTTCTCATTACGAATCAAAGTGCAAAAATCATCCTAGAGTCAATTATTTTCGATTACGATTTACCCCTCCTTGTATATTGATTGATTTGCTTAAAAATTGTTCGATGACTTTTTAAGTCAAACAATTTGGCGTCGTCTGTGGGGATTTCGGTAGTCGAAATCCTAGTTCACATCTAGGATATCTAAAACAACAATCACTATCCT
>NW_017672065.1:219746-222354 GCF_001879085.1 Nicotiana attenuata | reverse complement strand
TGGGGTGAGGAGGTCGCGTCCCTGGTTGGCCGAGTACTTGGCAACCCGGGCACTGTTCCAAAATGGTTGAAGGCAGGGAGAAGATTCTACGGAACACATTCAATTTTGAGGCAAAGGGTTGGTTGACATTCGTTTGTAGTAGACCTTGATCCCTCCACACATATCACTCAGTTCCTCTCGCCCGGGCTGTTCTTGTGGCATCTATCATGGTCGGGCTTCCTCTCAATGTGGGCAACATCATCTCGAGGGTGATCTCTACAGTCGGACAGGAGACCAACACAAACTACCCCTTCCCGAACACTCTATCCATGTACTTTAGGGATTTGGAGGTGAAGAAAAAGCGATTTGATGTCAAGACAAAGCCGGTGGCCCCCTATTCATGGTATAGCCAATTGGGTTCAGACAACCCAAAATCCAAAAAGTACCAGCCACCCACCTCTGCCCCAACTGGCCAGTCTTAGGAGCCAGTTGCGGTAAAGCCTTCTATTGGACCATCCTCCATCCCGACCACTTCCACCAGTGAGCCCTTACCCCCAGGTCCTTCTACTTCAACTGACCCGGCAGTTCCTGTTTCAAAGACTCATCGGTTAACTGCCCACCAGCTCAGTCAGTCTTTAGCCAGTCTAAACAACTGGATGTCAGCAGCGACATCCGAGTTGTCCACTTTGGCTACTACAGTTGAGGCACATTCAACACCAGCTATTGCTCAGATTCCTCCTTCCATTGAGGAGACATTGAAGAAGCTCCTGGCCAACCAGGAGAAGATTTTGGAGACCCAGGCCACCTTGACTACGGCGGTAGCCTCACATGGCAAGGCTTTGAAGGAGCTTGCAAAGGAACATAAGAAAATGAGAAAGTCGAGGGCGTCTCGGGAGTCGGTAAAGAAGCTGCGAGCAGATGTGGACAAGCTTTTGGCAGACCAGATGCCATTAGACTTGCTATTGGGGGATCCAGCTCTAGATCCAGCAGCAGCACAGCCACAGTAGGAGGAGGAGCCTAGGCACCCAAGGAAGAAGAGGAAGCTTCCTAGCACTGAGGGTGTTGTGATAGAGGTGGCACAGGTTTAGGAGGGTACCTCCACTGCTCCACCAGATGTTCAGCCGGTCCATGACCCGGCCCCTGTCCCAGCAGCAGAGCAGCAGCAGACCGGGAACCAGTCTAAGGTTCCTGCGAGTACTGAGGACCACGGGACCACTGATCAGCCCATGCAGACGGATCAGGCTTGAGGAGCCATTCTATATCCTTTCTTTGTTTTTATGCTTATTTTGGTAGTTAGCATTGGGGACAATGCCAGCTCTTATTCGTGGGGGTGCGCCCTACTGTTTTGATTTTTGATATATTTGGATGATTGTATATATTTGACTTTTAGTTTATGTTTTTAGATTTGATAGTTGGCCTGTATATAACTGCTAATTTTGGCTACTCCTCTACTTTATGTATATATTCATCCCCGTTGTATATTCTACTCCCCATTGTACATATTCATTCGATTTTTCTATTTTCGTTAAAATTTTTCGTTTTTAGCTTGGTATTTAGGCTCGTAGCCTTTTGTTTTGGTTTTGGCGTTGTCAATAAGCCCTTGGTTTTCTTAATGCCACGGTTCTTTCCAAGGGTAGAGTGTTGTGCGAACCGGGTGGCTCTTCCCAATGATGGATGGCGTGACAACCTTCTTAAGGGTTTGAGTCCGTTTTTGATTTTTTTTCTTTTGATTTTGCGTAGTTAAGGGTACCTCAGGCAAAGCTTCACTTGGGCCTAACACATTTGCCTTTGATCCCATGGTCAAAGACATAATGTTGTGCTTAGGATGGTGAAAGTCGTGGCCTTGAGACTCTTGTGTTGACCAAACAATCATCATGTTGTCTTGTTGAACCATTGTGCGCTTGAATCGTAACTAAGGTCGTTGTGGGCCCTCGACTCGATGTCTATAGCAATCCTTGAGGGTGTGTGGTGAGAATTAGAATTGTGAGTCCAAGTCCCGAGCCAATGGTCTAGAACTTGCCCTGAATGTTTGTTGAGGCGAAATCCTAGGTGAAATTTGACTTGAGAAGTGATTATAGGCTCTCCTTGATCCAAATGCTAAGTTGAACAACTCCATAGCCTACCAATGAAATGATTCCCTAGTTAACCCTTTTGAGCCTTAAACTTCCTTCTTTCAAGAACCAAAACTACAAGCCTATACCCGTTTTTAATGAGACCCTCTCTTGGCACCCACATCTTCCCTTGAGTAAATGACAAATGTCTAAGTTTGGGGGGAGAGGCAAGAAAGGAAACAATATGGTAAAAGGTACAAAAGCAAAAGAAAAGAAAGGCAATGAAAAAGGAAGAAAAGACAAGACAAAAAGAAAGACCAAATTGAATAAGGTCAAAAAGGGGATTCAAAGAAAACAAAGGTGAAAAAGGGAGTGAAAAAAAGTAGAAAAAGGAGAAATGTGTTGAATTGCATAAGAAAGAGTGACAGTGTGTCTCTCTAACCCCTTGAAAAAGAAGTAAATACTCAAATGAGTCAAGAAAAGTGTGCCAAAATGAATCAAAAGAAGTGCTTAGGGGAAGATTGAACCCACTTGAACAAAAGCATGTCCTATCCTTGCCCAAAAGCCTTTACAGTGAC
>NW_017672065.1:89753-216692 GCF_001879085.1 Nicotiana attenuata | reverse complement strand
TATTTTTTTCAGATTTTATAAAATGCTAAAACAAAACAAAGACCTAATTAAACTATTTAACTCCTAAAAATTATTTAAAACTTTATTTAAAGATAAGTGCAACAATTAACAATTAAAAGTGCAAAGAAACTATTTTTTGCAATTTTCTTTAAATTTTGTTCTAAAACTAATTAATACCTAATTAATACTAAAATTGTGAAATTAAATCCTAAATGCAAAAATGCATATTTTGTATTTTCATATGAATTAAAATGCACGAATAAAAATGCAACAATTACCAAAAAAAATGCCACCAAATTCACGAAAAATTACAAAATACTAAAGAAACTGTTTGTTTGAAATTTTGGGAATTATTGCTTAGGGAAAAAATCACGTGCTCACACCTTAACTATTTTCTTACCTTATTTCTGCCGGGTTTTCAACACTATAAATGCACGACTCTTTCACAAACTCAGAAAAAATTCAGAATCCTTCTGAACTCATACTCACACACAATAATATTCTCTTCTTGTCTGCAATGTGGCCTGTTCACAAGACCTATTGCTTTTTCTTTGTTTGTTTCTCTGAAACTGGTATGTCCAGATTGAATTTTTAGCACTACAACAATGTGTATTTACTGCTTGTGTGTCCACGTTTGCTTGCTGTTTCTGTATATCTCAGCACTTAAATTGGCATGCTGATATCCTTCTGTTTGTTTGTTATGAACCCCCATTCCCCTATCACCCCTATGTGTTTTGTGTTATGACTTAAAGCATGGCAATGTGAGTTGTTGTCCATGAATTAAGTTTGATCCGTGGGGGTATTAACCTCTAAACAATATGTTCTAACAGGCCTAAGGGTGTGCCAGCATCTCCCATTGTTGGGTATGCCCATCAGCCTGCCTTTTTGCCTCTTGCAACTCCCCCATTCCCCTATACCCTTATGTGTACTGATTTAAGTTGTTTCCCCTTTCCCTTTCCCCTTTCAGAATTCTACTTCTGCACTTGCACTCTCTTTTAGTCCTTATGTTCTGCCCCACTCTTGTGAGCCTTGCCTTGGGACCTTGAGTTCCCTCTGAACTTGGACACCTGAGGGCTGGCCCTTCCACACTGCACTATGTCTTAATCTGGTGATACATTTGGGTGTAAGCACTGCCCGGAGTTCATATGAGACTCTTAGGGAACTTTGACACACCCCAAATGGGAGAAAGGCTTTGAAATATGATCTCTTGGAGTTGGTTTACTTTATACTTCAGACAGGAAGTCTGAATCAGGCTCTCTTTGTTTGTACTTTTTTATTTCTGATGTATTTTGTTTACTTTACTTCTTTTTTCTGGGCTGTAATAAATTTGTAATAAAACTCTCGGGGATGGCTAGTGAAAAAGGGAGGGGGAACCATGTGTGCAAAGGGGTAGATATCCTGCCTATAGGAGTTTCTGAATTTGTGCATTCTCATATAGATAACTTGCCTATAGGTTATTTCTGAATTTCTGCACCCTCATGTAGATAACTTGCCTATAGGAGTTTCTGAATTTCTCCACTCTCATATAGATAACTTGCCTATAGGTTATTTCTGAATTTCTGCACCCTCGTATAGATAACTTGCCTATAGGTGCATTTCTGAATTTCTGCATGCACATAGAAAATATGCCTATAGGTCTTTCCGAATCTTTCATACACATTCTTCATCAAACAATCATGTTTATATGTCTTAATCAATCAATTGCAAGTATATATCATGTTCATAGGCTTTAAATGAAATTCAGCACCTAGATATCATGCTTATAAGTTTTCTGCAGTTTACCATGTCTGTTAAAAGGGGTTTAAAATCAACACGCATAGAAAGCATGTCTATAGGAGTTATTAATCAAGTCTGAATCGCTTCACTCGCTTATAAGTCTAAAACTAGTAATAATGACGACCATCAGTTGCAGAACTTATGATCTCTTGCTAAAACTTGCTTTCTTTAATAACTGACGACTTTCTTAAATCAGTATGTATGCAGTTTATTTCATCGTTTCTGAAATATGTAGATATCATGCCTATAGGGTCCTTGTCCAACACCTAGGCAAGCCTTAGGGCTAAAATTATAAACTGAATCAAATTTTATTAGCTACAACCAGTAGGCAGGCCTGATTCGGGCTTCTTATCTGAACTATGTAACAAATCAGTCTGCCTCAGCCTTTAAGTTTTAATTAGACCTTAAGCAGTATGTGTAAGTCATGCTAAATTATGTGCTTTCTTTGGTTTAAAGGAGGTCTATCTGAGCCCTTCACTTGTTTATGTGCTTTCCCCCAACTTGTTATACGTGTTGTTGTATGTCGCGTTAGAATTTTTGCCTTTGAAACTATAAAGAAGCCTAATATCCCTTCCCTTTAGGATTAGTAGTCCTAATTGCCTCCGGGACTGATAGGATTGGGGCGGGTACTAGCATGGAATAAGTAAACGAGACCATTCCGCGCTTTAATACCTTAACAGGGTGGGAAAGGGTAGATATGGATATGATGACCACGCGATAACATCACGTGTAGCCCCTTACAGAGGAGTGATTACCGGATGTTCTGTGGGGTGATCCATATTATTTATAAACCTAGGAACCCCCTCCCTTGTTTCTTTGTTTCATTGCTTCTTCTCCAAATTCAAACCATTTCTTTAAGAAAAAATCAGCTTTCTTTTGGTTCTTTCTAACTATGTTTATTTGTAACCATTAAGTGAAAATCCCCTCTTACTTGAAGTCTTCATTTGCTTATGTGTTATTTGCGCTTAAGTTCACAACAATGGTCTGGCCGGGAACCACACTAGTGGATCTTGAGGGTTGCCTAACACCTTCCCCTCGGGATAATTTCAAGCCCTTACCCAATCTCTGGTTACTCAAATCAAACCCTTCTTAGTGTCCTAATGCACTTTAATCATTAGGTGGCGACTTTTCAATTCAAACCCAATTCCCCAAAAAGGGAATGAGTTGTCCTCCCAAATGTCATAAACCCGATTTCGCGAGAAAAAGGGGGCGCAACAACACCCCTATTCAAGCCTAATGAACTTATCTGCTTTTACCTTCTACATTCGATGCCGAATCCTATCATATCAATTTCGATTTTTTACACAAGTCATAAATAACATTATGGACCTATTCTGACTTTTGGAATCGGAATCTGACCCCGATATCAAAAAAGTCCACTCCCGGTCAAACATTCCAAAATCTTCCAACTTTCCAACTTTCGCCAATTAACGTCGATATGACCTACGGACCTCCAAATTAACATCCGGACACGCTCCTATGACCAAAATCAGCCTACGGAGCTATTGGAACCGTCAAAACTCCATTCCGGAGTCATCTTAA
Source organism: Nicotiana attenuata (assembly GCF_001879085.1). Classification (NCBI taxonomy): domain Eukaryota; kingdom Viridiplantae; phylum Streptophyta; class Magnoliopsida; order Solanales; family Solanaceae; genus Nicotiana; species Nicotiana attenuata. The sequence goes on along the minus strand of NW_017672065.1, from coordinate 213,374 downwards.
TACAAGCCAAACTACGGTCAACTTCTACGACTTAAACTTCCATTTTAGGGACTAAGTGTCTCATTTCACTCCGAAACTCACCCGAACCTAATACCAACCGCCTCGGCAAGCCACATAACCAAAAAAGGAAATAGAGAGAGCAATATATAGGGGATAGAGGATCATACTCTCAAAATGATAGGTCGGATCATTACACATCTTCAAGCTATCAATCCTTGCGGTGTAAAGTGTTGCATATGTGAGAGAGGATTTGGTAGCCACTTCATACTTATCCTTGAGAGTCCCCATGATGAACTCCTTCAGTTGATCAATTGGGATCATCCCTTCGGATGAGACAGGTATTTCCTTAGCAAATGCCACTTGTATTGCGGGAAAATCAATTCTCTCTTGTGCTTCGGGATGCTTTCCAGGTGCATGTCTAGAATCGCCTTCCATTAGGCCGTCCACCCTATCTTAATACTTGTCAATTCGAGCTTCTTGACCATGCATACATTTGGTTAAAACTTCAATCGCTTTCGTCAAGTTTGCGAGTTGGTCCTCTACGGACGAAGCATTGGTCATCATTGCATGCATCAGCATAGTAGACGATGAAGAATAACATGGATTCTCGCAAACATGATATTTGGATATGTTATGTGGAGTAGATCCAGCACTCAAGGTATCATCATCGATTCACACAGGGGATTTCTTGGGTGTAGACAAGCTAAGTGGGGCAAGAACCTTCTCCATCCTTTCGGCGATGTTATTTCCTTCTACGGTCGTGCTTGCGGAGGATCTCACGCCTTTTGCAGATGACGCACCGAAGACAACAGAAGATTCAGACTGCGCTTGAGATGTTCGTTGTCGCAATAATTTGGCTTGGTTCCTTGTAATTGGTCCCACGCTTCCCTTAGTGACATCTAGTATGTTTTGCACAATAGCAGAAAATTTGGATTCGGCAGCATTTGTGGAAGCAAACTTTGTGTTGACCTTCTTAGGAGCCATCTTAGTGTTTCTTGGATTTTGATTGTTGGAGAGAAGATATGAGAGGCAAAGATAGTCCTTTGGAGCGTGCCAAAATTTGTAACAACTAAAATTACGTCCCTGAAAATAATAATCAAGACAAGAAATATAGCGACAACTAAAAGTATTTGTATTTCAATAATTTATGCGGGTTACAATATTTGAACAATCTTAAGTTTAAAAGATGTAATCCTCTTATTCTTCACTTCACGACCGTCAATTCGAGAGCTTCGCTTGTCCTTGAAATAATGGACCACTTGTTGTTGGGATTTGGCCATAATTATGGAGCTAGGCTTTGATCACAAACATGGAGGACGGAAACTTGCGGCTCACCCCTTGTAGACGACGACTTCTTGCTATGCGGAAGACTTGCAAATCACCACCGGAGAGGAGAGCTTCTCTATGTATTTTTCTCTTATTGTTCTTTTTTTAGCCTTATGAAGACCCCTATTTATAGTTGTAGGGGAGAAAACTTGTGATAAATACATATCTTTTTCCTCCAATTTGATTGGCCAACTTGAGTCATTAAACCTATCACTAAAGCTATGTGATAATCTTGAATGTAATTGGTTGAACCATGTCATTTGAATACTTGACGACATTTGATTGGTTTTTGCATTTGACTTGGCATGCTACATCAATTATACACGTGGCATAATTTAAGTGGTCATTGCATTGACTTAACGCGCCATGTCATTTGACACGTGGCATGGATCTTGGGCTAGTGGAGCGGCTCAATCTATATATTGGACTTAAATATTTTAATTTTAATTTGGGCTTGATATTTATTGAATATAGGAATATATCCAAATTTAGTATAGACTTTAATCCCGTAAAATTCACATGTCTACAGATACCATTGGAGAAAACAACGTTGATGATGAAGTTGAAGATGATACAATACCTTTGGAACCAGTTACGCGTAAGGAAGCACTTATCGCGTCTAGAACTCTTCATAATTTTTTGCTGCAGTTTGAAAAGACAACACCAAAACTTTTGGATGCAATAAGAAAAGTTAGAGATGAGCTTTAAAATCAGTTATATAGGGGTCTTCTGCAAATATATTATCTTATTATATTATCAAAATCAATGATTTTTTCCACTTGCCCAAGTCGGGACTAGAGAAAAATATTATCTTAGAGAGTTTATTAATTTATCGAGTATTAATTTAGAGAGGTTCTACTGTAGTTGAAGAACTTCTTTAATGCGGCTGTTGTTTGTTTGCTATGTCATTAATTTCTAAAAAATATTTAAGTTTTTGTATTTGAAAATAATTTAACTTTAATTTCCTCTCGTAATAGTGTGTTTTTATTGTCACAAAAATTTTATTGTACAATTAAGATCATAAGTTATAGAAATTATTATTTATTTTTTAATTAAACTATATGCCCGATCAAGTACCACTACATAATTATATCGAAAGGGAAACTTTTAATGACTTTGATTTTCGTTTGGTGAGTTCAGTTTCTTGATTTTCAATTGCTCCATTTGGTTAATTGATTATTTGGCTTTAGTGAATTGAAGCAAAAAGAAAAAAAAAAAAGTAGTCTTGTCACTGAAATTTTGTTTAATTAGGTTTTTCTTAATAAATTTGGGAGGGGATTAGAAGGTGAAAAATTAAATGCTCGCCAACAAGGTGAATATGTTACTCCCTCTATCATGTAATGCTAGGCTCTTTCCTATATTTTTTGTCCCAAAAACAGGTAACTTATTTTTAAATATACAAAATAATTCAACTTTAAATACACAATATGACTTGTTTTAGCGCATAAGTTTTAAAAGTTTTTATTTTTTTCTTAAGCTTCATGTCCAATTAATATTATCACATAAAATGGATGGAGGAAGTACTAATTTTTGTCCAAATTTGCTGATTAATTTTCTTAAATTTTTTAATTCTTTTGTCGAGTTGATCCGGTTAATTCATGTCACTTTTAGAAATGACATGACGAAGAGTTCCTAAGAGATGATTGTGATCAATACTTTTAAATCTTCTCTCGATGATGTTAGGACTCGAAGAGGTAATTTGAAGAAATTTTGATGAAATAGAGATTATTTACCTTGTTAAGGTTTGCGAAGTTGAAAAATTGGAGGAGAAGATTCATAAATAGAGGATTTCATAAGAATACGGAGGACACCGTTGTTCTATTTCTGACAATTATTAATTGTACTTTTGTTCAAAAATGAAATGAAAATAAAGTAGTCATATTTCGAATAGTTGAGGATTATTTTTGGCCATTTTTCCTTCTATTAAACTACAGGAATAAAGTAAAAATTATTTTTCATGATTAATGTATATTAAAATATATTTTCAATAAAAGCATGTTATGATTTGCGAACCTTTCGTTGCTTGATAAGTGCAAGAAAATTGCAAGCAAGAACACAGATATCAATTCTCAGGGATGCTATTTAGAGATAGCCAATACTTATTTTGTCCTGAAATATTAAACTAAATATCACGACCCAGTTTCACCTATAGACCGTAATGGCGCCCAACACTGTCGCTAGGCAAGCAAATGATGAACTGACCATGTGATTACTATTTTTTTAATAAGTTTCCATGTAATTAAATCCCATTTACTAAAAAATCAAGGAGTAGAAAATTTAATAAAATAAAACGAAGGCAACTAAGTGGGCAAATATAGTGATATAAATACTCCAAAACCATAAAGTCTACTAGTGAGTATGCCAAGATATGGTGTCACAAGTGTATGAGCAACTAGTAGAATATACAAAACTCTAACTACTATTTCAAATAAAGAAAATAAATGCAAAAGAGAGACTCTAGGTGCTGCAGAACGGCTCAGGAAGCAGCTCACCACTAGGCCTCGGGGTAACGAGGGTGCGCCGGTATGACTACCAGATGCACCTGCCTCAGATCCTGCACGGTTAGTGCAGAAGTGTAGCATGAGTACATAAATAATATTTACCTAATAAGTATCTAGTCTAACCTCTAAGAAGTAGTGACGAGGGGTCGACATAGACACTTACTATGGGCTAACAATAAAATACATAAATTTTAAATAAGCATTGGGTTATGTAAATAATAATGAAAACTCAAAAGCAGGCGGTGAATAAATAATTTTTTCACAAATAGTGAATGCCAAGTAAATTTCTGTCATTTAATCATTACAACCTCACAAGCCATAAAATATTATCAAGTATAATTAGGCTCCGAGTATTATTAAGCACGATTTATGCCGAGGTCGTACGATCCGATCCAGAATAATGTGTACACTACCGAAGGTCTAGCAGCACGAACCATAGATGCATCTATTCTACTGCTGAGGCGTTCGGCCCGCTCCACAAGAAGAGATGATACATTATGAACATCCGATTTAAAAGCCATTACAAGGATAATACACAAAGAAAGACAATTCCTATTAACGGTCAAGTAACCCGCCAAAACTCAAGTAAGGAAAATTCGGTCTCCTACAAATCTATTATCAAGTTTTAATACAAATTAGGCACTTTATTTAATAAGTAGGGCACAAACATCACAAGTATTTCATGATTTGGGTCCTAAACTATCCGAACATAAGCATAATTAGTAGCTACGCACGGACTCTCGTTACCTCGTGCGTACGTAGCCCCCACAATTGGAAGCAAATAGTAATTTAAGTCACCTATGGGGTAAATTCCCTCTTACAAGGTTAGGCAAGAGACTTACCTCGTCTCAAAGCTTACTTTCCGGCCCACAAATTCGTTCTAAAGCCTTAACTCGTTGCCAAACAATCCGAAACTAGTCAAATGTTATATAAATTAATCAATACATGTTCAAAAGTTCATAATTTAACTATTGGAGTAATTACCCGACCCAAATTGAAAGATTCATAAAATTCACCCCCGGGCTCACGTGCCTGGATTCTGGAAAATTTTGAAGATAAATGTTACCCATAACCACACAAACTCAAATATACAATTTTCACCCAATTCCATAATCATTTTCGTGGTTAAATCCCATTTTTATCAAAACCTAGGTTTTTCAACTAAATCCATAATTTTCACAATTTTACATGTTAAAATCTACCCATAATCTATGTATTTAACTTACATTGAATAGAAATTGCTTACCTCCAATAGCTAGGTGAAAACCCCTCTTCAAAGAGCTCTAAAATCGCCGATCCTGCTTCGCGATCCTGCCCATCGATCCTGCTTCGCGATCGCGGAAGGGGCCTTGCGATCGAGAAGGCAAAGCTCCCCTAGGCCCAGGAAACCTTCATATCGAACGCGAGGGCAGTCTTGCGATCGCGAAGGTATGTCCTGCTTAGCATCACGAACATGACTACACCTTCGCGAACGCGAAGGGTGATGGGTGGTGACCCCTCCCACTTCCCTTTATTCTATGCGAACGCGAGAGCGCCTTCGCAAACGCGAAGAACAAATCACCCCACTTCCCAAATCATTCATCGCGAACGCGATTACCTCTTCGTGTTCGTGAAGAAGGAAACCAGAACAGAAAATTCTGGTGTTTCCAACTTAACTCCGGGAGGTCCAAAACATACCCGAGCCACTCGGGACCCCGTCCAAATGCACCTACAAGTCCAAAAATATGATACAGACCTGCTTGAACTATCGAAATACGTAAAACAACGTCGAAATTAAGAATCGCACCAAAAAACCAAATTGAATCAAATAATGAACTTCAAGTTTTCAATTTGCTCCCAACGCGCCGAATCATACTTAAACTACTCGGAATGATACTAAATTTTGCCTGCAAGTCTTAAATAACCATACGAAACTATTCCCAAACTCGAAATTCCAAACGCACCTGAATAACACCAAAACCTACTCCAAACCAAATTTAAAGAACTGTAAAACCTTCAATGCGCCAACTTTCAACTTTATGCGCCGAAATGCTCCCGGGTCATTCAAAACCCGATCCGAACATACGCCCAAGTTCTAAACCATCATACGAACCTATTGGGACTGTCAAATCCCGATTCCGAGGTCGTTTACTAGAAATGTTGACCCAAGTCAAACTTAACCCTTTAAAGCCAATTTAAGGAACTAAATGTTCCAATTTCAACCCGAACCCTTCCAAATCCCGAACTAACCCTCCCCGCACGTCATTAAAAAATTAAGCACATACGGGGAGTCTTATTTAGGGTAACGGGGATCTAGAAAGAAAAACGACCGGGTCGGGTCGTTACATTCTCCTCCTCTTAAACAAACGTTCGTCCTCAAACGGGTCTAGAATCATAACTGAAGTGCCGAATAACTGTGGATATCTGCTACGCATGTCCTCCTCGGCCTCACAAGTCACCTCCACTGAACCTTTACCGCAAAAATCTTCTTGGACCTTAACTGGCAAACCTGCCTATCAACAATGGCAATTGGCTCCTCTTTATAACCCAGGCTCTCATCTAGCTGAACTGAACCGTGCTGAAGTCTAACACGTGCGACTTTCGCCATGATACCTTTGGAGCATAGTCACGTGGAAAACCGGATGAACTCCCGATAAACTAGGAGGCAAAGCAAGCTCATATGCAACTTCCCTAACTCGTCTCAACACCTCAAATAGACCTATAAACCTTGGGCTCAACTTGCGCTTCTTCCCGAACCTTATGATTCCCTTTATCGGCGAGACCTTTAAGGGAACTTTCTCTCCCACCATAAATGAGAAATCACGCGCCTTCTGATTTGCGTAACTCTTCTGTCTGGACTATGCTGTGCGAAGTTGCTCCTGAATCAACTTTACCTTTTCCGAGGCATCCTTCACCAAATCAGTACCATATAACTTGGCCTCGCCGGGCTCAAACCATCAGATGGGCGAACGACATCACCAACCATATAAAGCCTCATATGGAGCCATCTAGATGTTGGACTGATAACGGTTGTTGTAAGAAAACTTGACCAAAGGCAATAATCGATCCCACTGCCCTTCGAAGTCAATCACACATGCTCTGAGCATATCCTTCATGATTTGAGATGTCTGCTCCGACCGCCCGCCGATCTGCGGATAAAAGGCTATGCTGAGCTCTACGTAGCACCTAGATGAATAGAATACCGAGAAATGTGTGCCTTCTATTGAATCATTTCCCTCAATCCGTCAACCTTAGGGACACATAGATGACCCTGGAGTCGTAGAACTACATCCTCACTGACAAAAACCTCCTTGGCACCTGTAGTATAGTTCCTGTATTAAAACGAGGCCAACTCTGAACTGCCTCGATATTCTTAGGATCTACCTTAATACCCTCGCCTAATACAACATGTCCCTAGAATGCCACAGAATATAACCAGAACTCATACTTGGAGAAATTAGCATATAGCTTCTGTTCCCTCAAGGTCTGATGCACCACTCTCACGTGCTGCTCGTGCTCCTCCATGCTACGCGGGTAGATCAAAATGTCATCAATGAAGACAATGACAAACAAATTAATATATGGCCTGAACACTCGGTTCATCAAATCCATAAATGTCGCCGGGGCGTAAGTCAAACCGAAGGACATCACTAGAAACTCATAATGGCCATATCTTGTTCAAAAAGCCGTCTTCGGAACATTCGAATCTCGAATCTTCAACTGATGGTACCCCGACCTCAAGTCAATCTTAGAGAACACCCTGGCACCTCGCAGCTGGTCAAACAGATCATCAATATACGACAACGGCTACTTGTTCTTAACAGTAACTTTGTTCAACTATAATTAATGCACATCTGCATAGTCCCTTGTTATTTCTTTACGAACAACACCGGTGCACCCCAAGTCGATACACTCGGTCTGACGAACCCCACATCAAGCTGTTCCTTCAACTCCTTCAACTCTTTCGGAGCCATGTGGTATGATGGAATAGAGATAGGCTGGGTACCCGGAGCCAAATCAATACAAAAATTGATATCAATATCTGGTTGCATGTCGGGAAGATCAAGGAAACACATCGGAGAACTCCCAGACCATGGGCACCGAATCAATCGCTGGAGTCTAGATAGTAGTATCCAGAATATAGGCTAGATAATCCAGATAACCCTTCTCGACCAAGTGTCGAGCCTTGAGGAAAGAGAAAACCCGACTAGATGTACTGACCGACGAACCATTCCACTCCATTCTAGGCAACTCTGGCATCGCCAATGTAACTGTCTTGGCATGGCAATCAAGGATGGCGTGATATGGGGATAACCAGTCCATGCCCAGGACGATCTCAAAGTCGGTCATATCGAGCAACAGAAGGTCCGCTCTAGTCTGGTAACCATAGAAAGTAACAATGCAGGACGGGCAGATCCGATCCACAACAAACAGAATATCCCATATGAGTGGACAAATAAACATGAGTACCCAAGGAGTCGCGAGGAACACCTAGGACATGAGCAAACAGAGATGAAACATATGAATATGTAGACCCTATATCGCATAGTACTGAAGCATCCTTACCGCAAAGAGAAATAATACACATGATCAAAGCATCTGAGGCCACTGCATCTGGTTTGGCCGGAAATGCATAGAACCTAGCTGGAGCGCCACCTTATTGGCCTCCACCTCTAGGACGTCCCCTACCCACCTGCCCCCCGCCTCTGGGCGGCCAGATGGCTGGTGTGGCAGCTGGTTTTGTAATCATAGGCTGCTGACCCTGCTGCACCACCTTGCTCCGACGCCTAGGGCAGAACCTCCTCACATGACTAAGATCCCGCACTCGAAACAACCTCCCAATGCAGCGGACTACTAGCCTGAAGTCTAACCCTGATGGCCTGAATACCTATTGGAGGAACCCTGAATAGCTGGTATGCAATAGGAACTCTCTTCATGGCTCCTGAAATGGGGCCGCACTTGAGCACCCTAGGGAGGTGGTGCTGGGTATGCGGGCCTGCTAGACTGACCCCTCACTAAGTGACCTCTGCCCCCAGCTGGGGCACCACTGAATCCTCCCGAATACCGAAACCGCTTGTCCCTCGTCACCTGCTCTCGACTCCACTGATGAACACCCTCTATCCTCCGAGCTATCTCTACAACTAGCTCGTACGAAGTCCCCATCTTAACCTCTCGGGCCATAGTAGCCCGGATGCCATAGTGCAAACCTGCAACGAACATCCGCACTCTCTCTGCAGCGGTAGGAAGTATCATATGTACATGGCGAGACAACTTAGAGAATCTCGCCTCATAGTCGGTCACTAACATCTGGCCCTTCTGGAGCTACTCGAACTGGAACCGCAACTCTTTCCTCTGAGATGGTGGAATGCATCTGTCCAAGAAGAGGCGTGTGAACTGGTCCCAAGTCATGGGAGGAGAACTTGCTGGTCTACCGAGAATATAGGACTGCCACCATCTACGGGCACTGCCCTCCAGCTGAAAGGTGGTAAAGTCCATGCTGTGGGACTCCAATATCTTCATGTTGTGCAGTCTGTCCCTGCACAGATCAATAGAGTCCAAGGGATCCTCATGTCGCTCACCTCCAAAGACAGGAGGATGAAGCCTGGTCCATCTGTCCAATAGTTTCTGTAGCTCGCCGACCGCAGCTTGCCTGGGCTCAGGTATAGCTGCTGCAACTAGCTGAACTCCGCCGACGGGTAGTGCGCCCGGGGTTTGATATGCTATAGATGCATGCCCTGGAGCCTGAGCAGTAGGGGTCTGTGCTCCCTCTCCCGCTTGAGATATGGATGGGTTCGCTAGAAATAGACCAGTATGAGTCATAGAATCCATGAAACGCATCATGTGACCCATACTCCTACAATCCTGGCGCGGACATGAAATCTGCTGGAGCTGCCTCACTGCAGGCACCTCGCCCTGCTCCTTAATGATAGGATCCACTACTAGATCCGCTGGTGGCATAGCTGGAGCGACTCTAGGACGTCCTCATCCTCCACCACGGGCTGGAGCCCTCCCTCGGCCTCTATCAACAGGGGGAGCAGCTCCTCCACGGTCGGGTATATCTGCAGCGCGTGTCCCAACCATATATGAGAGAATAAGAGAAAGATACTTAGCATAACATTAACTGCACGATAAGAGATGAAGAAAGAGTGGTTTCCTAACACTTTAAAGCCTCTCGAAGATAAGTATAGACGTCTCCGCACCGATCTGCAATACCCAATTAGGCCTGCTCATAACTTGTGAGACCTACGTGAACCTAGAGCTCTGATACCATGTTCTCTCGCTATCGCGAAGGCTTGTCCCGCCCGAGCATCATGAACGCGACTACACCTTCGTGAACGCGAAGGGTATTGGGTGCTGACCCCTCCCAGGTCCCTTTATTCTATGCAAATGCGAGAGGGACTTCGCGAACGCGTAGGCCTAGGATGTCAAACCTATGCGAAAAAGATCGCTTGATTGCGAATGCAAAGAACAAATCACTCCACTTCCCAAATCCTTCATCGCAAACGCGATTACTTCTCCGTGTTCGCGAAGAAGGAAAACAGAACAGAAAATTTTGGTGTTTCCAACTTAACTCTGGGAGGTCCAAAATATACCCAAGCCACTCTGGACTCCGTCAAAATGCACCAACAAGTCCAAAAACATGATAAAGACCTTATCGAACTCTCGAAACGCATAAAACAACATCGAAACTAGGAATCACACCCTAAAACTGACGTTCTACACATCAATACCACACAAGAGGGGGGGTGATTTGTGTGGTACCTAATTTTCGCTCTAGAAGAACCTGGTTCTTCTAGGTATACTAACTATTACTGTTTGCGGAATTAAGAGTGCATAAAATAAAGAACACAGAGATTTTTACGTGGAAAACACCTGGCTCAAAAGGTGAAAAAACCACGACCTACTACTCAGTAGGATTTTCCCAAACTTCCACTAAAATCACTGAGCCAAAACTGCATTTACAAAACTCTTGTAAACCTAAGGATTAAACTCTAATCCCCGTGTGCCACACAGCCTCAACTGCTGCGACACTTTCAAGTTAACTCTAACTTGAATACTCAAAGTACCTAATACAATTGCTTCTATGAAAGCTGAAAGGTACAATATGAAAACACCTACTACAATTGAACTAGAAATAAAGAAAGACACAATGGAATTGGCTCTTCACTCTGGTTCATGTAGCTTCNTAAGTTTTCAGACCTAAGCTCTAGGACACTGTTGTCAAGTTCAAGAACCTGGTTCTTCAATTCAGCATTTTTGTTATCACTCTCATTTGCCCTAGACTCTAGACTTTTACATTTTGCTTTTAGAATCACACATTCCCTAGACAGAACTTCTTTCTCATTATTAATTATCTCAGACTCATCAATGAAGTCTATTAATAGCTCAGCCAGCCTTTCTTTAGACAAGAATTTAATCTTGTCTTTGAGATGAAGAATACTTACCTCTTGTTCATCATCTGATTCTCCGATGGCCATTAGTGCTTGCTCCTCCTCAGCTTCATCTTCTGAGTCTTCATCTGAGGTTTCTCCCATAGCAGCAACTATAGCCTTGGTTGAACCTTTGTTTCTTTTTGGTTGAACCTGTTCCTTCTTCCTGTTCCTTCGTTCAGCTCTTTCTTTCTTCCACTCAATTTCCCATTGAGGGCAGTTTTTGATCATGTGATCAGTCTTACCACACTTGTAGCATCCCTTTTTGGGGGTATCCATCTTCATGGTTTGTCTCCTCATTTCATAGGCAGCTAAGTTTCCAATCAGTTCATCCAGCCTAAGGGTAGCAATATTCTTGGATTCCTGAATGGCAGTGATTTTGCGTTCCTATGTGACTGGCACGACCCTTGTCAGAATCTTCTCAACCTTGTCTTCTTCAAGGATAATCCTTCCAAGAGATTCAAGTTCATTTGTCAAAGTGGTGAATCTAGTATACATCTCCTGGATAGTTTCTCCTTCCTTCATAGTAAAATTCTCATATTGAGAATATAGAAGTTTTCCTTTTGATCTTTTCACTTGAGGTGTTCCTTCATGAGCCACTTGCAGAGTGTCCCATACTTCCTTAGCCGTGTTACAGCTTTGGATCCTACTGTACTCGTCTGGTCCTAGTCCACATACAAGCCACTTCTTGGCCTTAGCATTTTTCTCCCACTTCCTCAGGTCCTCAACAGTGCAATCAGCCCTTGTCTTTGGCACATCAATTCCTTCAGCATTCTTCTTTGTGGTTGCTAGGGGATCATCAGTGACTATGTCCCAAAGTTCATAATCTTCCCCTATAATGTGATCTCTCATTCTGTTCTTCCACCAAGAATAGTACTGACCATTGAAAAGTGGAGGCCTGGTAGTGGATTGCCCTTCCCAGTTCCCAGGTGGTGCACTCATTGTTGATCTTCTCCTAAGGTGTTAGCCTCTTCAAGGATAACCTGCTCTGATACCAATTGATGTTCTACACGTCAATACCACACAAGAGGGGGGGTGATTTGTGTGGTACCTAATTTTCGCTCTAGAAGAACCTGGTTCTTCTAGGTATACTAACTATTACTGTTTGCGGAATTAAGAGTGCATAAAATAAAGAACACAAAGATTTTTACGTGGAAAACACCTGGCTCAAAAGGTGAAAAAACCACGACCTACTACTTAGTAGGATTTTCCCAAACTTCCACTAAAATCACTGAGGCAAAACTGCATTTACAAAACTCTTGTAAACCTAAGGATTAAACTCTAATCCCTGTGTGGCACACAGCCTCAACTGTTGCGACACTTTCAAGTTAACTCTAACTTGAATACTCAAAGTACCTAATACAATTGCTTCTATGAAAGCTGAAAGGTACAATATGAAAACACCTACTACAATTGAACTAGAAATAAAGAAAGACACAATGGAATTGGCTCTTCACTCTGGTTCATGTAGCTTCAAGAATGCACACTTGAATCACACATAAAGTGCTTGCAAAATCTCCTAGCTCTTTTGCTCTCAATTTAGTTTAACTTCTGCGTATGTGCTACCCTGTAAAAGAGAACAATCATTATTATTCATAGAGTTAGTAATCAGAGTTTGATTGAGACTCAAGTGCTGATCCTTTATCAAATNGTGCCTTCTCTCCTGTCTGGGCAGCAGACACTTGTTCACAAATTCAAATAGCACCTTGTGCTCAGGCTTCATTTCACTCTTTTGCACAAATCTAGCCTCAGGCACTTCTTCAGCAGACTTGGTATCACAGAAATTCCGGGTGATTTGGAGAGCAGAAGGGAGAGAATCTAGACAAGGCCACCTTTGCCTAGTATAGTCATCATATCCCTCACAGCGTATGTCTAGAATTCTGCCCAATTTAGGTGCATCAAACTGCACCTCTACTCCTCTCACCAAGCTTGTAACAACCCTATTCACCCCTGTGGCATTTGCCATAAACTCTATCAGTTCTTTTCTTGCCAGCCTGCCATCCAGTTGAAGAACTATGTCCTTCCAACCCTATGCTTCCAGTGCATCAACCAATCTTTTCATGCCTGGCTCCTCCAGGTCTTTCAGAATTCTTCCTTTCAATATTTTTCTTTTTCCAAAAAGGACAAACCTGTCCTGCTCTTTCTCAGATTCCTCTTCTTCTTCTTCTCCACTCCAAGCTTCTTCTTCTTCTTCAGGAACTTTTACTTGTTTTCCTTTAACTGCAGACCTGGTTCTTTTTGCTAGGAAGGGTTCAACAGAGATAGATTCTGAAGACTTCTTGGTAGAAGGCTTGGATTTCTTAGGTTTAGGAGTAGGAACCTCCTCAGTTGTACCTCTTTCCTGATGGACCAGTTCCATCTCCTCCTCCTCTTCTTCTGCAGCCACAGAACTTTCCACAACTTTAGCTTTTCCCTTTTCCTTCTTCTTTTTCTTGCTTGCCTCTAGGGCTTTCTGCAGTTCAGCCTCACTTTGCCTTAACCTGCTTCTAGTAGCTCTCACCTTTGGTACTGAAGAGACAGTAGACTTAGGAGATGACACCTTGCTCTTCTTTGTTGGCTTAGAGGAAGTTGGAGCCTTTTGAGAAGAAGCTTTGCGCTTCTTGGGATCATAGCTTTCTCCAACTTTCTTCAGAATGTCAGCCAAGGTTTCTTGCACAGATGAACTAGGTGCATCTTGTTGTTCACTCAGGTGCACAAGACCTTTAGCAGCCTCCCCAGTTTCACTTCCCCCTGCCTTGGTGCCACTTTCCTCAACTCCTCCACAAATTGCAGGAATTTCACCTTTCTTTTTCTTTCCCTTCCTCTTCGATTCTCCCTCACTTACATCTCTCACAGACCCCACTAACACAAACCTATCATCTACTTTCTCCGCTACATCAGAAAAAACATAGCATGTATTTACCTCTTTAGGGGTTTCTTGATTCTTGTCTGATTCAGAAGACCCACGTTCTTCTCCATCGCTTGCAGAAACGAAAGCTTCAGACTCGGAGCTTGAGTCAGATGATTCCTTTTCAGAGCTTTCCCCTCTTTGACTCGCTTTCAATTTTTTGTTGAGAGCTGTTCTCAGAGCACCAGTAGCTATAGTCTTTCTTGCCAACATTTTCTGCCGACGGAATCTTGGTTTAGGGTTGTCGCTAGGAGGTACAAATGAGGATGTGTTAGGAGATGCTGGTGGGGGAGTTAATGGATTTTCTTGAGGGTTAGTCATGGCGGAGAATTTCTGGAGGATTTTAGGAATTTTTGAGAATTTTAGAGAGAAGGAGGATGATCAGGGGTTTAACACCTAATGACGGTTAGGACTGTGGAGTGTATTAAAAGTGAAGTATGATTAGGTGCAATAATGGCAGTCTTTTGCAGTGGTCAATCAGGGGTCTAATCTCATTAGGACTCCGGTCTTTAAGAGGTAATTGATCGACGCTAGTTTTAAGGAGATAATCCCGTTTTATTTAGAATTCGAAGAGAATGAAACTGGTTCAATGCACAACGGTTAGATTTTTAGGAGTTTGGTTAGGATAGGACTTTTGTTCATAATTGGATTATTTATTTTTCTGATTGTGCAAAGTATAGAAACATACCTGACCTTTTCTCATGAGCATATACTGATGAACCAGGTTCTTCAAGTAGAACTCCTATTGATTATGCCTCATATATCAGAATAGAAAAAAGATTTTGTAAGAGATCAATGAATTAATATAAACACACGTCATAGGAGTATACTGATTAGAGTATGAGACTAAGTAAGAATTAGTCTAGATATTTACATAAAATTAGAACTTCTAACCAAAAATGTTTTTTTTCCATTTTTTTTCATTGCATTCTGAACTGGTTCCTTTTAGGTGATCTTAATCATCCCTAATTCCAACCTATTCCTTTCAAAGTTTTCCCTATTCAGTGCTTTGGTGAAGATGTCAGCTATTTGTTTATCAGTAGCACAGAATTCTATTGAGATTAATCCTTTCTCATAATTATCTCTCAAGAAGTGGTGTCTAACATCTTTGTGCTTGGTCCTTTTATGATGAACAGGGTTCTTTGTCATACTTATAGCACTAGTGTTATCACAAAATATTGGTATGCATCCTACTTCTATACCAAAATCTACTAATTGTTGTTTAATCCACAGTAGTTGAGCACAACAAGAAGCTGCAGCCACATACTCAGCTTCAGCAGTAGATAGGGCTACTGAATTTTGCTTCTTGGTAGCCCATGATACAAGACATGAGCCAAGGAAGTGTGCCATACCTGAGGTGCTTTTTCTATCCACTAGGAAACCTGCATAGTCAGCATCAGCATATCTTACTAGATTGAAATTACTACCTTTAGGGTACTAAAGACACAATTCAGTAGTGCCCTTCAAATATCTCAATATCCTCTTGACAGCAGTCAAGTGAGACTCTTTTGGATTTGCCTGAAAACGAGCACATAGCCCTACATTGAAAACAATGTCAGGTCTACTAGCAGTAAGATACAAAAGTGAACCAATCATACCCCTATACAACTTCTGATCAACTGATGAACCAGGTTCATCAATATCTAATTTAGTGGCAGTTGCAATAGGTGTATCTATTTCTTTAGAATCCTCCATTTTAAACTTCCTGATTAGTTCTTTTGTATACTTCTCCTGATGAATCATGGTTCCATTTTGACTTTGTTTGATCTGCAGCCCTAAGAAGAAGTTAAGCTCAACCATCATGCTCATTTCAAATTCACTTCCTATTAGTTTTGCAAACTCTTTGCTTAACTTGTCAGTGGTGGCCCCAAAGATTATGTCATCAACATAAATTTGTACAACAAGAAGGTCCTTACCTTTTCCCTTAAGAATAAGGTACTATCTATTTACCTCTCTTGTACCCATGCTCCAGTATGAATTTTGACAATCTTTCATACCATGCTCTTGGTGCCTGTTTGAGTCCGTAGAGAGCCTTGTCCAGCTTGTACACATGTTCAGGATATTCTTTGCTTTCAAACCCTGGAGGTTGTTTAACAAACACTTCTTCCTTCAAATAGCCATTAAGGAAGGCACTTTTGACATCCATTTGATGAAGAGTGAATTCCATATGTGCTGCAAAGGCTATGAGAAGTCTGATTGCCTCTAGTCTTGCAACTGGAGCAAATGTCTCATCATAGTCTATTCCTTCCTCTTGGCTGTAACCTTGGACTACTAACCTTGCCTTGTTCCTTGTGTCAGTTCCATCTTCATCAAGTTTGTTCCTAAAGACCCATTTGGTGCCAGTGACTGATCTATCCTTGGGTCTTGGAACTAGGTGCCAAACTTGACTTCTCTCAAACTGGTTTAGCCCATCCTGCATTGCATTCACCCAATCTGCATCCTGCAAAGCCTCAACAATATTTTTAGGTTCAATGATAGATAAGAAAGCATCAAATGCACACAGTTTCTTTAATTGTGATCTGGTTTTGACTCCAGATGTTGGATCAGTGATAATGTTCTCAATGGGATGAGAACTTTGATACTTGTGAGGTTTTACAACCAACTGGCTTCTGCTGGATGTTTCAGCAATTTGATAAGGAACAGGTTCATGAACAGGTTCCTTTAAGGAGTTTATTTCAATTCCTCTTTGATTTCTTCCCCCTGTCAGGTTGCCCTGTAGGGAAGAACCTGGTCCATTACCTGTTCCTTCTGCAGGTGTCACTTTGACTTGAGCTGATGCTTCAGCCAAGTCTTTGACCAGTCCAATGGCTTCATCTTCATGTTCCTGACTCTCAGAAAGAATGTTAGTTTCATCAAATACTACATGCACACTTTCTTCTACACACAAAGTTCTTTTATTAAAAACATTATAAGCTTTGCTATGTGAAGAATATCCCAAGAATACTCCCTCATCACTTCTGGGATCAAACTTTCCTAGGGAGTCTTTTCCATAATTGTGCACTAGCACTTGCAACCAAAAGCCCTAAGATGGGATATATTTGGTTTTCTCCCTTTAAGTAACTCATAGGGAGTCTTCTCTACTAGAGGTCTGGTCATGGATCTATTTATGATGTAACATGCAGTATTTACAGCCTCTGCCCAGAAGCTGTGAGGCAATTTGCTAGATAGTAACATTGTTCTAGCCATATCCTCAAGAGTTCTATTTTTCTTTTCAACCACTCCATTTTGTTGTGGAGTCCTGGGGGCATAGAAATTGTGATCTATGCCATTTTCATCACAAAATTCAGCAAACTTAGAGTTTTCAAACTCAGTTCCATGATCAAACCTAATGAATGCAAGATGATTTCCTAATTGTTTCTGAGTCTTCCTAACAAATGCAGAAAACATGTCAAATGCTTCATCTTTGGAAGTTAGAAATAGAACCCAGGTGAATCTAGATTAGTCATCAACTAGCACCATTACATACTTCTTTCCACCTCTGCTCATGGTTCTCATTGGACCACATAGATCCATATGAACCAGTTCCAACGTCTTAGACGTGCTTACCATTTTCTTGGATTTGAAGGATGACCTTACCTGCTTCCCCCTTGCACATGCCTCACAAACTTTATCTTCCTTGAACTTGATATTAGGTAAACCTACAACCAAGTCCTTGGAGACTAATTTATTTAGCTGATTTAGACTGGCATGACCAAGTCTTTTGTGCCATAGGAGGGGATCATTAACTAACACACTTAAGCAAGTGAGTTCATTTTCTGAAAGAGTTGACAAATCTACAATGTAAATATTGTTAACTCTTTTTCCCTGCAAAACAATCTTGTCAGTGGTAAGGTTAATCACAAAGCATTTGGTGGAGGTAAAAGCCAAAAGGTTACCTCTGTCACACAATTGTGACACACTTATTAAACTGTATTTCAAGCCATCTATCAGGTAGACATTCTCTATGGAATGAGAATCAGTCTTGCCTACCTTTCCAACCTCAATGATATCACCTTTCTTTCCATTACCAAAGGAGACATTACCTCCTTTTAAGTCCTCAAGTGAAAGGAATTGGTCCTTGTCCCCAGTCATATATTTTGAGCAGCCACTATCCATGTACCATATTTGGCTCCTCCCTTTCACTTGGACCTGCAAAAGGAAATCAGGGGTTAGACTTAGGAACCCAAACTAGTTTGGGTCCCTTTCTATAAGCAAAAGGATGAATTAAATTCCTTCTTGCCCATCTAGGCAACTTATTCTTTTCTTTAACAAAAACTTTGTTCCTTTGACTGGCCATTTCTTTTGCATTACATTCATATTTGTAATGGCCAGTCTTACCACAGTGTGTGCAGATTTTATTTTCAGGAAGAGTGAGGTACTTGCTTTTTGGATCCCATTTAGGAGCTTGAGTCCCATAGCCAAGTCCTCTTTTGTTACTGTCGTGATGCTCTTGCAACCAGGAGAGAGCATCAGAGGCTTTGTTCCACTTGCAAGTTCTGTCTAGTTCATGTTTTACCTTCCCTAGATCTTCTTTTAAAACTTTGATGAATTCATCTTTCCTGTATAATTCATCTTTCATTTTTCCTAAGTTTTCTTATAGAGTGAGATATGTGTGATCAGCTATCTTCTTTCCTGTTCCTAATTTCAGTTTCAGATTTTCAGACCTAAGTTCTAGGACACTGTTGTCAAGTTCAAGAACCTGGTTCTTCAACTCAGCATTTTTGTTATCACTCTCATTTGCCCTAGACTCTATACTTTTGCATTTTGCTTTCGGAATCACACATTCCATAGACAGAACTGCCTTCTCATTATTAATTATCTCAGACTCATCAATGAATTCTGTTAATAGCTCAACCATCCTTTCTTTAGACAAGAACTTAATCTTGTCTTTGAGATGAAGAATACTTACCTCTTGTTTATCATCTGATTCTCCGATGGCCATCAGTGCTTGCTCCTCCTCAGCTTCATCTTCTGAGTCTTCATCTGAAGTCCCCAAGCAACAACCATAGCCTTGGTTGAACCTTTGTTTCTCTTTGGTTGAACCTGTTCCTTTGTTCAACTCTTTCTTTCTTCCACTCAATTTCCCATTGAGGGCAGTTTTTTATCATGTGGTCAGTCTTACCACACTTGTAGCATCCCTTATTGGTCTATTTCTCCGGAGCTCTTGATTTGTTGAAGTTTGTACCTCTTGAAGAACCCTTTCCTCTCATCAGATACTTCTTGAAATCCCTAGTGATCATAGTCACTTCATCATCTTCCAAATTTGCACCTTCAGCAATTCCGAGAGCTAAGCTTCTCTCCTTTTTGGGGATATCCATCTTCATGGTTTGTCTCCTCATTTCATGGGCAGTTAAATTTCCAATTAGTTCATCCAGTCTGAGAGTAGCAATGTTCTTGGATTCCTGAATGGCAGTGATTTTGCTTTCCCATGTGACTGGCAGAACTCTTGTCAGAATCTTCTCAACCTTGTCTTCCTCCAGGATAATCCTTCCAAGAGATTCAAGTTCATTTGTCAAAATGGTGAATCTAGTATACATCTCCTGGATAGTTTCTCCTTCCTTCATAGTAAAATTCTCATATTGAGAATACAGAAGTGTTCCTCTTGATCTTTTCACTTGAGGTGTTCCTTCATGAGCCACTTGCAGAGTGTCCCATATTTCCTTAGCAGTTGTACAGCTTTGGATCCTACTGTATTCGTCTGGTCCTAGACCACATACAAGCCACTTCTTGGCCTTAGCATTTTTCTCCCACTTCCTCAGGTCCTCAGCAGTACAATCAGCCCTTGTTTTTGGCACATCAATTCCTTCAGCATTCTTCTTAGTGGTTCCTAGGGGACCATCAGTGACTATGTCCCAAAGTTCATAATCTTCCCCTATAATGTGATCTCTCATTCTGTTCTTTCACCAAGAATAGTACTAACCATTGAAAAGTGGAGGCCTGACAGTGGATTGCCCTTCCCAGTTCCCAGGTGGTGCACTCATGTTGATCTTTTCCTAAGGGGTTAGCCTCTTCAAGGATAACCTGCTCTGCTACCAATTGATGTTCTAAACGTCAATACCACACAAGAGGGGGGGGGGATGATTTGTGTGGTACCTAATTTTCGCACTAGAAGAACCTGGTTCTTCTAGATATACTTACTATAACTGTTTGCGGAATTAAGAGTGCATAAAATAAAGAACACAGAGATTTTTACGTGAAAAACACCTGGCTCAAAAGGTGAAAAAACCACGACCTACTACTCAGTAGGATTTTCCCAAACTTCCACTAAAATCACTGAGCCAAAACAGCATTTACAAACTCTTGTAAACCTAAGGATTAAACTCTAATCCCAGTGTGGTACACAACCTCAACTGTTGTGATACCTTCAAGTTAACTCTAACTTGAATACTCAAAATACCTATTACAATTGCTTCTAGATAAAGCTGAAAGGTACAATACGAAACACCTACTACAATTGAACTAGAAATAAAGAAAAACACAATGAAATTGGTTAATAAGTCTAAGGGGAATGATGTGGAACTCTTTATGCTACATGTCTTGGTTGAGCAACCACAATCTATTCAGTTGAATGCTATTCATCTTTCAGCTGAGACAGTGTCACAGCCTCTTCATGATCTTCTCAGCAATTTTGAGGGTGTGTTTGCTGAACCTACTGTTTTACCACCTCAAAGGGGTACATTTGACCACATGATTCCCTTGCAACCTGGAGCTAAACCAATTAATATTCGACCTTATAGGTATTCTTCTATGAAGAAGGATATTATTAAGAAACTGGTGAGGGAAATGTTATAGCAAGGAGTGATTCAATACAGCAACAGTCCTTTCTCATCACCTGTGGTAGTGGCAGGTAAAAAGGATGGTTCCTGGAGATTGTATGTTGATTATAGAGAACTAAACCATTGCACCATAAAGGACAAATTCCCTATTCCTATTATAGATGATTTATTGGATGAACTAGATGGAGCCACCATTTTCTCTAAAATTGACCTTAGATCTGGATATCACCAGATCAGAATGGTGCCTGAGGATGTCCCTAAGACTGCATTTAGGACTCACATGGGCCACTATGAATATTTAGTCATGCCTTTTGGGCTGACAAATGCACCCTCTACATTTCAGTGTTTGATGAATCACTTGTTTCTCCCATTTTTGAGAAGATTTGTGCTGGTCTTTTTTGATGATATTTTGGTCTACAGCCTAAGCTTAGTTGATCATGTCCAGCATTTACAGCAGGTCCTTGAGGTTATGGTACAACATAAGTTACTTGCCAAGAGATCCAAGTGTGTTTGGGGTCCCTAGTGTTGAATACTTGGGACACTTCATTTCTGCTCAAGGGGTGTCCACAGATCCAAACAAGATAGCTGATGTTCAGCAATGGCCTATTGCTACTACTGTCAAACAGCTAAGAGGTTTTCTTGGATTTGCTGGCTATTACAAAAATTTATCAAGGGCTATGGGTTAATCAGCAGACCTCTAACTGAGTTGCTCCAGAAGGATAATTTTCATTGGAATGATTCTGCTAACCGGGCATTTACTGAGCTCAAACATGCCCTCACATCTGCCCCAGTTTTGGCATTGCCAAACTATTCTTTGCCTTTTGTTGTGGAAACTGATGCCAGTGGTGCTGGTATTGGTGCTGTTTTGATGGAATCTGATCATCCTATAGCCTTTATTAGCAAAGGTCTTGCTCCTAGGCATATTGCTCTTTCTATCTATGAAAGAGAACTCTTGGCATTGGTGTTTGCTGTCACCAAGTGGTCTCATTATTTAATCAGTCGTCACTTCATTGTGAAGACTGATCAAAGGGCCTTAAAGTATCTTTTGGCACAAAAACTTCACACTGATTCTCAAATCAGGTGGTTGGCCAAACTTCTTCCTTTTGACTTTGAAGTCCAGTATAAGAAGGGCAAGGATAACATAGCTGCAGATGCTTTGTCCAGAGTTCAAGGTGCTGAACTCATGTCCCTACTGATAAGTTCTGTCCAAACTGATCTTTGGAAGGAAATTCAAGATAGTTGGACTGCTGACCCTGAGCTTGCTGCTCTGATTGCTTCTCTCCAGCATACGCCCCAAAAACACCTTACTTGGCTTAATCAACAACTTCGAAGGAAGGGCAAACTGTTGGTTGGTAATGATGCAACTCTGAGAACTAAAATTCTCAGCCTTTGGCATTCTTCCCCTGCTGGAGGGCATTCTGGCATTGATGCTACTACTAGGAAGGTTCTTTCCTATTTCTATTGGAAGGGCATTCGCACTGACATTGTTGATTTTATTCACAAGTGCCATGTTTGTCAAAGGAACAAGTATGATACTGCTGCTTCTCCTGGCCTTTTGCAGCCTCTCCCTATACCTTCTCTTCCTTGGACTGATATTACTATGGATTTTATTGAGGGCTTGCCTAAGTCTAAGGGAAAATCTGTCATTTGGGTGATCATTGATCGACTTACCAAACATGCTCACTTCATTGCCTTATCCCACCCCTACACTGCTCAATCCTTAGCTCCTATCTTCTTAGATAACATTTTCAAGCTTCATGGTTTTCCAGCCTCCATTACTAGTGATAGGGACCCTATCTTTATTAGCACCTTTTGAAAGGAATTTCTCACTGCTCAAGGTGTCACCCTCCAAACATCTACTGCTTATCACTCTCAAATAGATGGCCAATCTGAAGTTCTTAATCGTTGCTTAGAAACCTATCTTCGTTGCTTCTATACTGATTCACCTACTGATTGGTCTCTTTTCCTGTTCTTAGCTGAGTGGTGGTATAACACTAGCCCTCATTCTGCTATTCAAACTTCTCCCTTTGCACTCTTGTATGGTTACCCTCCACCCTTGCATTTGCCTTACTTACTTGGAGATTCTGATTCTCCTTCCATTGAAGAGGTTGCTTTACTTCGTGAGTTCAAACTTCAACTTGCCAAATTCCACCTTACTCGAGCCCAGCAAAGGATGCAATCTCATGCTAATGCCAATAGATCTGACAAACAGTTCAATGTGGGGGACTAGGTGTTTGTTAAACTTCAGCCTTATAGACAGTACACCCTTTCTCCTTTTCCTTATCACAAACTCACTTCCCGCTACTTTGGTCCTTATCCTATTGTTGAGAAGGTAGGTGCAGTAGACTATAAGCTCCTTCTTCCTCCTGAGGTCCTTCTACACCCTACTTTCCATGTGTCCCAACTCAAGTTTTGTTATGACATTCCTGCCACTATTGTTCACCCTCCTGTTGTTCACCTATCCAGCCAATATTGCCCCCTGCCTGAAGCTGTTTTGGATCGCATGTTGGTTAAAAGAGGTAACAAAGCTGTTGCCCAATGCTTAGTTAAATGGTCAGGCTTGGATTCTTCATATGCCACTTGGGAGTTAGCATCTGCTTTGAAGACTCGTTTTCCTTCTTTCACCCTTGAGGACAAGGGTGTTGTTCATCCCGGGGGTATTGATACAACTATTAGTGGCTAAAGGTGCAAATATCAGTTAGGCTAATATTTGAAAGTTAGGTTAGCATTTGAATTTTGGCGGGAATGTTAGTTACTTAAATTGTGTAATCCCTTTTGTATTTTCAGCATTTATAAATAGTTCATAGGTCTTGTATTCACACATTATCATGAATATACAGAAAATCTGAGTTCTCTCAATCCCTTTTCTTCTTCATTTCTGTCTCATTCTGTTTCTCTGTTCTTCCTCTTCTACTTCTGCTACTGTTTCATTAAATTTTCAGCTGATACTCAACAATTGAGTATCAGCAAAATAACTATAGCACCTTGCATGTTTCTCTCTATTTACCTCATTATTTTTGTCATTGCAAAATTCATACTTTTTTGCGTCGTATTTGTAGAAATTTGTATATCAAGATTGTATTTTTGTACGTGTACGTATTTTCTTCTTTTTTCTTTTTGTACTATCGAACATGTATAGATTTGTCGACTTTCGAGCCAACATACACATGGAACATAGAATGAAAGAAAACTGTACATAAGATAATCTACTATACGTACTAACGATATAATACATGATGGATTAACTTCGTTACATCTGTTTTCGAGGATTTCTGTTGGGTATGGTTTCTTTTTTAGTTAAACTAGCTTTAGCGTACGAGCGTTGCACGTGTGTTTTGCGTCAATTAGTATAAAATATATAAATAAATTATTGTGTACATTGAAACAATATCCTCTTAACATACAAAGGTGATGAATATAATTGAATTAGTTATATAATATTTATAATTATAATATCTAGTAAAATAAGAAATAAATATGTCATGTTGTTGTATCTCGTCTAACATCTCTTTGGAATACAAGTAATACAAATTTCGACTATCAATTAGACCAATGATAGTATTATATTACGTCACAATTTGTCAAAATTGTTATTTCATCAAAATATTATAAACTTTAACTGCTGGATATAAATATTTTATCTGATTGTTTATTCGGTAGATGTGTCGCTACATCCCCAAATATATCTACTAAATAATGCAATTTTTCATAAAACTCCAGTCACCTAATTAGGCCAGTCCTCGGGAAGTTGTTCTCTAAACAAATTTTCTTTAGATCTTCATCCAATAATATTAATTAAATAGTTATTATTTTTCTTAAAAATATTAAAAGCTTGAAAAATTAAATAATAACTTAAATTTTTGAAAAGGAGATCTAGCACATTCCTAAGATAACCCTACAAGGAAATAATAATATTTTTTTATTAATTATCAAATAATGAATACTAAAAATAATGAAGCTTTACAATAAATGGTAACTTTTTCACAATTAATTTATCTTCAAGATTTTAACACAAATATTTTATGTAGAAAAATGAAGGTAAGCTATTTTTATAACAAAAAGATTACAAATTTAAAAACTTGCTCAACATAAAAAAATATGATAGAGAATTATATATTTAAAGATTGATTTTTCTAATTTAGAGGAAGGTTTAGTAAACAATATTTATTACGACTATAGATTATAAGTAAGTAAAATTAGTTTTCCATTTCCATGAAGAATAAAAAATAAAACCTAATTTAATTTGTCAACACTCTAAAATAAATATTCTATGTAGGAAATATTATTTTTATATAACAAAGAGATTAAAAGTATTAAAATATGTTTTGATTTTTTTTTCTCGGGTTGAGTCTTTTTTCCCCCCTTGAAATCTATATGTCTATTGCTTACATGGTGGTAATATTTGTTTTTGTAACCAAGGTACATAATATTCGTTCATATAGACTCAGAACCTTTCTAACTTTGTATCAAATTAAAAGACAACGAAAGTTATCTTGTCTTAAAAGATATGGTGTTGGTAAATAGAATATGGTTATATGTTGATTTTAAAATTCTTAAAAAATTGGTTAACTTAAACGTCCTAAATCTTAGGGAGATAATTAAATAAACTTTTTTGTCTAGGGTGAACTCTAATTTTAAAAGGGTAAAAAAGACGAACACATTTCGCCAAGGACCTTTGTGCTTTTAAAATATATAATATTATATATATATATATTATATATATATAGTATAAGTTTTTAAGTGTAAGATTTACATACAATAAACTCTTTATATTTTTAAAGGTTTTGGACTTTATACATAATTTAAATAAGAAAAAAATTAATAAGTAAAATTTAACTAATTTTAAACTCCTAAACATAGATTTGTATAAAGTAAACTCTTAACAGTTTTAAAGTTGTGAATGGTAGGACTTTCTGCATAATTCAAATAAGAAAGATTTTAGTGCGTAAAATTTAATTCATTAAACTGTTAAGTATTAAGAAATAATTAATTGACTATTCAATAAATTATTTTCTTATACTACTTGACACATACTCCAAGGACTGCAGTTTTTGTTTATTTATAATTGAGAAAAAAATAACCGTTAGTTTTAAGTTCAATAATCTATTCTAGGAAAATATTAATTCATTGGTAGTAGTATTTTACTGATATTGTAGAATTAAGAAAAATATATAATAGGTAATGTATCTCTTGATAATGAAAGGAATGTTGGTGGTTTTTTTTTTAAGTGATTAATATAAGGTAAAAGTTTAATTGATTTTAAAGTCCTAAATTTTAGGATTTTCTACCCAGTTTAAATAAGGAATGATTTAATACATAAAATATAGTAATTAATTTTCAAGTCCTATATATTAGGAAAATGAGTTAAATGACTATTTTGTCTAATGCAAAATTAATTCTTAAAGGGTAAAAAAGGCGAACGACATTTCGCTAAGGGCCTTCGTGCTTTTAATAGTATAGATAAAATTAAAATCTATCATTTTCAGGAACCTAAATTTTTGCTTTAACTTATAATTTATAACACAAATATTCTTTAACAATATTATTTAATTTTAAAAAAATTATGTTTATTAAAATGGAATACACGTACAACGCGTGCACCTAGATACTAATATAAATGAAAAGGATTACATTTATCATACTATTCCTCCCTCGAGTTTCTTAGTGTAAATTTTACTTTTAGAAACATTAAAATTATTTAGAAGCATTATAACGCCCAAAGTAATAAGGACCTATTTTCTGTCATTCGCCCCCCCCCCCCCCCCCTCCCAAAAAAAAAAAGGAATACGTGGGGCCAAAGTCCACAATAGTGAACAAAGTTGGATTCCTTACCAACCAAAGTCAAGTTCCTAGCGTGGAAACAAACACGAATATGAAAAGAGAAAGCACTGATTCTTTAGCTTTAAAGAGAAAAGCAAGTCCTCTTTTGCTCCGTTGCGCTGAGTTAGCACCAGGGGTGTTAAATGGTTCGGTTCGGCCGGTTATTTTATAAAATTTATACTTTATCAATTTTTCGATTATTCTATTATGTATAATTAAAATTAGACTTTTTGAAATCGTCCCAATCATGTCGGTTTCACTTCGGTATCGGTACGGTTCGGTTAATTTTCGATATTTTTTTATTTGTCATGTAAAATTCACCAGTAAAAATAGAATGCAATAACATACGTTCTTTTATAGGACTTAGCAAAACTCTCTAGACATTTTTACTGTTTAAAGGATAATGAATTAAAAAACATGAAAGATGGCTAGAGTATAGATACACAACTATTCGACAACAACGTAAAAGAAACCAAGTAAAAGCAAAGAAAATATAAATCACACGAGCGGAAAGATATTAACCAAGTTGGGATTCAAGAATAAAGTCTATATTAAATATTCATA
This sequence comes from Nicotiana attenuata, assembly GCF_001879085.1. Lineage (NCBI taxonomy): Eukaryota > Viridiplantae > Streptophyta > Magnoliopsida > Solanales > Solanaceae > Nicotiana > Nicotiana attenuata. The sequence goes on along the minus strand of NW_017672065.1, from coordinate 186,112 downwards.
AAGATAAATCTAAATTATATGAAAGGAAACATATTCAGTACATTGTAGTTTACTGCTCATAATCGCTAGAATACTTTGTGTCTTGCTAATAAAGATACTTGAAATAGCTTAATTTAAGTATGAGTAGCATAATAGGTTTTAGGAATTAGTATTTTGAGTTTAATTACTTATTGGCTTGTAACAATTTTCATAATTCCAAGGCCCAATGAAAAATTTAATGCTTTATTAGTTTTAAACTTACTATATAAATATATTTTTCACATGTAAAATTTATTCGGTACGGTTCGGTATTTTTTCGGTCTTACCCTAATTATCGGTACGGTTATAGATTTATATAAAAACCTACGGTTTCTTCAAAAGAAACCTAAAAATCAGTTCCGTGCTGTACGGTTCGGTTGGTTTAGTCGGTTTTCAAATATCTATTGACACCTCTAGTTAGCACTAATTGTATTAATTTGATTTTGTTTAGCTTTAGTTCCCGGCTTTCAAAATTTTGTTGAAAATCAAATTGAAAATCATTGTTGAAAATCAAATTGAAGACTGGACTAACTAGGGTTTATTTTCATGTGTCATGAATATTGACAAGGGAATATAGAAGCCATAGTCCACGTCAAAGATTCATTCATAGAAGTAGCTGCTATCATTTGAAAAAAGAGAAATTCTAAGACAAGTATAACAACCAAACTTCAACTTAGAAATCCTTGTCAAATAAAAAAACTCAAAAAAGCCCCACTTGAATTGTAATCACTTTATTTTATTCTTCTTTTTGCCCATAGAAATAATATAAAGGGAAAATACATAGGATGTATTATGTATTTGTCCGAAAAAATTAGTTTCACACTTAATTTTTTACGGGCGTCCCATAACCTCTATATGTTTGTCCAAAGAGAATTTAATACCTATCCAAAAGCTGATATGGCAAAAATATAAAATAAAAAAAGTCGTGTTTTATTAGTCTTGAATTTTTTAAAATTTATTTTTTTAGCAAGAATAAACTTTCTTGGACACCCCCCCCCCCCTTCATTCTCCATCTAAACACTCCCTCCCTTCTTTTCCAAATTCACATCCACCTCTCCTAAGAACTAATTTTCTTGTCTTCCTTTTTTTTGTTCGTCTTCACATCCCAACCCTTATTTTTTCACCAATTCTTTTAATTTTTATTGTATATTAAATTAATTTCTAAAATATAATTTTTCTTCGAGCCAATCAATGTCCTCCATTAAAAAGCACCCAAGGTTTTAAATTTGAGCCGGTAAACATAAGATTAGACCTTAAGATTTTATGTTTGGATGGCTGGGTTCGTGAATTGATGAGAGGGTTTTCTTGAATTTTAGCTAGAACCAATTTGAATGCCACAAATTTTAGCTATAATGGAGGATTCGTAGTGAGTATGAAAGAAAAAGAAAAAAGAAAATGTTAAAGAAAGACGAAAAAAAGTAAAAAGCATAATTTATTATATTTTTTACCCGATGTTGACATGGCGCTAATTAGGGGTGTACAAACCGAACCGATAAACTGTACCGAACCGATTAAAAATCCCGACTAGGTTTGATTTGATTTGATTTGGTTTGGTATTGAGTAAAGAAATCCGAACCAAACCGACATATAAATATAGGGACCCATAATATAATTTCTATATATTTTTAAGATTCTATATAAAATTTTCTTTAAAAATGTCTAGAAATATTTGAGATTCTCTTGCGGGATATAATATTTAATAGAATATGAAGTGCACCATATTTATTAACCTTGAATAATGGGTCATTGGGTTGTATGATCACTTTCTTATCAAGTGTTACTGAAATGTGTCAATCTTTTTGTTCTTCCATATTCATATCATATGTTAAGATATATTAAATTTTTATATCTTTTTCGAATGTGAAGTGATTATTATTATTTAGGTATCATATTAATTTTTATGTTTAGTTACTAAATTCGGTTAACCTTGAAAGTGTACATCAACAAAAAATTATCTTCAGATGACTAAAATTTACTCCACTATTATGTGTTATTAAGAAAACTCTCCCACAAAAATTCTTAATCGATAATATGTTTGTCAATTTTTTATATTTTACTATATATATATATATATATATATATATATATATATATATATATATATATATATTGAAGGAAAATATTTTATTAATAAATTTCTGATTGATCTCTACAATTCTTTATTTTCTCCACACATAAAATAAGCTATCAATACCTCTATTTATAATAGTACGAAACTTATTTCAACTAGAAACAGCAAAGCATATTCCTATATGTATTCTAACTACAAATCTTATTTAGACATGAATTAAATAAATCAAATCATAAATAACTAAGGTTTCCTACTACAACTTTGAATTAGTTTTCCAACATTCTCGCGTAATTCAAAGTTGTATACACCTTACTTGTTCGTTGTGCAGTTATGTTGGAGCACTTCTCTCGAACTTTCACTTTTGATGAAGCACATGTCTTCATACCTCAATTTGTTGAAACACCTCTCTCCAACTCATGTTGATGCACTTTGTCACCAACACTCAGTTTTTGTTAAAGCACCCGTCTCCAACTCACGTTGATGCACTTTGTCACCAACACTCAATTTTTGTTGAAGCACCAGTCTCCAACTCATGTTGATGCACTTTGTCACCAACACCCAATTTTGTTGAAGCACTCGTCTTCAACACCCATTGATACACTTTGTCACCAACACTCAATTTTGTTAAAACACATAATCAACTTCCAATCTTTTTTTAAACCTCTCCAACTTTCAAAGAAGAGTTTCTTCATCTTGTGCCATATTTGATGCAGCTCTTTAAACTTTTTTTTTTCTTGAATCTGTCATGAAACTTTTCATCGAATAACCTAATTTTGTCGACAACTATCTATGATTTTGCCAACATATTTTTTTGGCCAGACGGGTGGCACCCATTGGCTAGCGCCGCCCGCCGGCAGCGGAAGCTACTTGATTCTCTCCCAAGATCGTAGAAGCTCTGATACCAATATGAAGGAAAATATTTTATTTATAAATTTATGATTGATCTCTACAATTCTTTATTTCCTCCACGCATAAAATAAGCTATCAATACCTCTATTTATAATAGTACGAAACCTATTTCAACTAGAAACAGGAAAGCCTATTCCTATATTTATTCTAACTACAAATCATATTTAGACATGAATTAAAAAAATAAAATCCTAAATAACTAAGGTTTCCTACTACAACTTTGTATTAATTTTCCAACATATATATATATATATATATATATATATATATATATTAAAGAACTACAGGAAAGGTAATATACTGAGCTAGCCTCCCGTTATGCACCAATGCTTGAACAGGACCGTTAACCTTTACCAAAAGAAAGAAGAGCTATTGGTCAGTTTCCTATAGTTGACTGATAGCTCCTCTTTCATTTCCGCTTAAGCTTCCCCGGTTTGTGGGATTAATTGATTGGATACCCGAGACCCATAATCTTTCCTAGGAACAGCTTCTCGGGTGGTGTCGAACAATGGTGCTTGCATTGCGGGAGATGCCCGCCCGTAGGGCCCGGTCTGCTTCCCGGCCAAAAGAACCGCTCACTAGCTAGCCGGACTAACCCATATGGCAGAAAGCAGAAGCAGCGGGTGTGTCTGTTCGGGTTCATTCATGTCCAATAAACTTCAAACAAAAGGAGATTCGGGTATCAGAGTTAAGTGGACAGGCGACGGGAGATATAAAAACTTAACAAAGTAAGATTGAGATAATATTTACGTAACAAAAAATCCGACAAAACCTAACCAATTCAAACCGCTATAAGTGGTTTGGTTTGGTTTTGATAAAAATCGAACCAACCTGGTCCATGTACACCCCTAGCGCTAACGTGGCATGCGCGTGTGGAGCACCTCACACAATAAAAGTGGTATTACACTTCACATGGTAGTATTAAATTCACTTTGGATAAGTATATGGAGGTAATAGAACGTCCGTAAAGGTTAAGCGTGAAACTAATTTTTCAGGACAAATACATAGTGCATTTTATGTATTTTTCCTAAAATAAATGGAATAAAAAGTGGATCATATATATGATCAATACCTGTAACCTTTCATAACATTAACTGGACTTTCAATTCAATCTCTGAAGGAAAAGATATTTTACTGACAAATAAACTCAGAGAAGTTATACCGACTAAAAATCAAGTTATGGACTTTTTCAAATTCCAACCACCCCCAACCCCACCCCTTTAAGACCCTGTTTTGTTCCTTTTCTTAAAAAATAAAAAAGTTAGCTCGGTGCCTAAAGTATCTCACGTTAATATAGGGATCAAGGAAGGGTCACACCCTTCGGGGTGTGATGTAGGAAGCGTACCCTAGTGCAAGCATTAGTAGCCGCTTCCACGGCTCAAACCCATATCTTATAGGTCACACAGAGATAACTTTACCGTTGCTCCAAGCCTCCACTTCATGAAAGCAATAGAACTTAAAAATTTTAATACGAGTCTCAACCATGTTGTGTATGTCAAGGGGAGTATAAGATTTAAAATTGGCAACTTAATTGAATGCAGATTAAAAAGAAGCCAAAAAACTAAAATGAAAAGCTCCATGAACATAGACAATCTAATTCCAACCATCAAAACTTATATAGTCCAGACGCAGGTCAACACCACGTGTGACCTAAAGCCAAAATTTAATAAGAAGTCTTTAAAGACATTCAAGGTTAAGAAATGCCTTTTCACATCTAATCCTTTGATAATTTCATTAACTTGAGATTGAAAAATTGTCTAAAAACCACTTAAAGAATAGAAGAAGATTCTACAAAATCATAGTTATTGACAAAATTGATTCAAGTTGAAGTCTAACTCGGGAATGTTACACAAATAGCCAGCCAGGTTCAATATTTACTTTTTCTAGCCGATATATATAGATTATACATTGATTACATACAATTAAACATATATTACACATAAATTATACATAAATCATATATTCATCGGCTATTTATAGTGTAAGTGATTAGGTGGATGGCTATTTGAGTTAATTCTTCTTAGACGACAAACTAAGAAGTCGATTCCACCCGCCATGGGTGAGGTAACAAAAAAAAAAGGAAGTAACTACAAATTTAATAGTCTACAACTTTCAACAATAATTATATTTTTAAAAAGGAGTATAAACTTTAAAAATCGCTAAATAATGATTGGTTAAAAATTGACCACAAACGATTTAAAACAATTCATTTAATAAATTATTTATAATATTATAATAGAAAAATTTTCATAAAGCACTATCTTTTAGTGGTAATTAGCTATCTATAGATACCACTTGCTATATTACGGATAGTAGATACGTTTTCTGTTGCTATAAGATGTATTAGATGTATTTAAGCTATTGTATTCATGAATACAGTAGCAAAAATATGCGTGAATCAGGGAAGTCCACCTAATCAGTTGTTGTATTCGAGTGTGTTCGACTGTATTCATGGCGTGAAACAGGGGATTACATCTGGACAGATTTTTGTATTCGAGTGTATTCGACTGTATTCATGGCGTGAAACATGGGATTACAGCTGGACAAATTATTGTATTCGACTGTATTCATGGCATGAAATAGGGGATTACACTGTTTTCAAACGGAAAGTGAATCAATTAACATAATAGACTCCTAATATAACTTAACAAACTCAGTTATAACACACAAATTTTGTATTTCCAGTTATAAAAAAGATTCTCAATCGAAAAACACCCCAAAAACATAGCAATCTTCAGAGAAATTATATAATACATCTGAATATATAAATTATATTAATTAAAAAATATATATAAAAATATATTCATGGAATATAGCGAGACGGTGTATACAATGAAATACATAGAATACAGCGGATACATTGAAATACGATGAAAAAAAAGACAATGAATACAATGAAATACATCGAGATACATTGAAATACATTGAAATATATTAGCAGAAAAAGGAGTTTCTTCATCATCAAACCCATCTTCGAAATTCAGCGAATAACTCAACGGATCATAACGGAATTGAGCAGTAGAGGAGGAGTGTTGTCTCTTGTGCCGGTTAGATCCAAAGCTGAAAATAGTAAAAACCTTGTCTTTTAAATTCGGGAGGTTATTGGGTTCCCAAATCAGTGCCGGATTCTCATCGGAGGATGACTGCGGAGGCGGAGGAGAAGGGTGGCGGTGAGGAAAGCAACAGGAGAAGCAAAAGGAGTTCTTCAACTTTGCTTCAGAGATGGAGCTGAATTGGGTATAGAAAAAAGATGATTTTCGTCCATTGGAGTTTGAGATTTGGGAGTAAAAAATGGAGAAATTGAGGGGTTTTACACAGTAGAGAAATAGGAAACGACGGATATTCTAATACATAAGAGAGAAAAATAATACAGGCGTATTTTATGACTTAAGAGTAGGAAGTGACCATAAATAGATATTTGGCTATAAAAATCAAAAGGTTGTTGTGGAATATAATTTTTTAAAAGGGTATTTATTTAAAAACTCTAAGGTCTTAGATCTTTCTGGAAATGGTTTTACAGGATCTATACCATATTCCATAGGTAGAGTGAAGCGGCTATTGAGATTGGACCTTTCAGACAATCATTTGTCTGGAAAGATCCCTGATTGGTGGTATGATTTGCAACAACTTCAGGTCACTTGACATTGGAGAGAACAAAATCAATGGCACGATACCAGAGTGGTTCGGAGAAAGCCTATTATCTTAGCAAAAGCTTAGAATGACTAGTAATATGATTCATGGAAACATTCCAGCACAACTATGCCAACTATCTAGCCTCCATATTCTTGATCTTTCACATAATAATTTGACAGGTTCTATCCCTTCCTGCCTGGGAAGCTTGAGAACTCTTAAGTCTGAAATTTTACAAGTGGTTTCCCAACTATGGCTATATCGACTATGTTTTACACCCAAGATGAAGTTGGTTAAGAAAGGAACAACAATGACATACACCTTTACTTTAGTTCAGGTGAATCTTATTGATCTTTCCTGCAACAATCTTCAGGGTGAAATCCCGAATGAGATTACAGGTCTCTCAGCCTTGGGCACATTAAATTTATCTTGCAACCAATTATCAGGAAGAATTCCAGAGAACATAGGGAGGATGCAGAAATTGGAGACACTAGATCTTTCCTCTAACAATCTCTCGGGTTCTATCCCGTTGAGCATGACATCCATCACCTCACTGAGCCATCTTAAACTTGTCATATAACAACCTTCATGGCCCTATACCAACAACATACCAATTCAGAACCTTTACTGATCCTTCATGTTTTGAAGGTAATCCAAAACTTTGTGGGAAACCATTGATTACGGAATGCTCTTCACCCGGAAAAAAAGGAACCAAAGATAATTGAAGACGACGATTATGATGAGCATGAAATAAGGCTATTGAAGACGACGATTATGATGAGCATGAAATAAGGCTATGGTTTTTTGTGAGCGCGGCAGTGGGATTTGTTGTAGCGTTTTTGGCGACATTCAGCAGCTTAATGATAAAGAAGTCGTAGGGATACTGCTTCTTCCATTTCTTGGAGGAAGTTGGAGAAAGAATTATCAGGTGCTTTTTGGCTTTTATGAATTGCTTGAAAAGGATTTTTAGCGTCAGAAGGACTTAATTTCCATAGTATTTTTGCAACCAGCTAATAACTGTTTCTGCTATTATCTTCTTTTTTTTTTCTTGTTCTTGCTGTTTGATGTCTGTATTGTCTCTACAGCTTTGATTTTGTTGTAGTGAAGATATGGCTGTGGTTGTGTATATAAAATAAAAACGACGAGCTTTGTTATTATGTCCCTCTGTGTGTGTGTGTGTTTTTAACTTGGACAAACACAGTTTGCTTGGATAATGTAATATTACGTAATGTCCTTATCTGTCTTTTAAAATTTATAGTATATTATGAAAGATATCATAGGACTTAGGCAACCAGATAGCTATGAATTGCATTAATCAGGTGTAGTTCTGGTGGATACTCTCTGCATACGAACAACGGGGACCAATATCATCATATCAATAGCAAATTATTGTTTACAGAAAAACTGTCTATAGTTACAACGCGTAGATCATATCAGCTTGAACTAAATGAAAGAAGATTGAAGATACTGCAGCTTTGCCGGTCAAGCATAGGGTAGGTATAAGGAAGTTATCGCCTGGGTATCATTACTTGTTCCTGGTTAGCTTATTTGTATGAAGCTTCCCCCAATCAACTTCGTATACAGTCACTGAAACACTTCCTTGTAGCTCATCTCTTAGCGTAAGGAGCTTCTAGCTCTCAAGCTGGCGTGACGATGGTTATTCAGAACTTGGCATGCTGTTTCTGACTTCTGGAAAGCCCTTTGTGAAGAGGAAATGAATCCCATTTTCCACACTCGGGAGACCCACAGTGCTATTCCTGCACAGCCAACCAACTCTTGAAATGATAAGCTGTATGTTGGGACTTACCGTACATTTATTCTTGGCCTCATATGTCTTTCATCGTCTAAGTAACTATCTGATCGATCACCATAATTGCTGTTTCTTCCTCGTTGCTGTTTATAAGATTCTTCACGCCCACGGCTTTTGTAATCATTATATCCATTATCTTGGCTTCTCCTGCTGCTGCCACGTGAGTCTCTGGAAGTTCTTTTCGAGTTATCCTTAAAAGAGGTTCTTTTGTCTCTTATCCTATCACCACGACCTTCGGATGAGTCCCATCTGCCATTTTGACCTGCCTTACCACCTCTCTGTCTATTTTTGTTAAATGACCTACCATTGTTGCTCTCCAAGTCAGAGGAGGGCTCATCTTCACTATAGGAGTTGCTTCTCCTTCCAAAATCCCTTCTTGATCCCCATTTATTCCCTTTATTCTGCCGACTTGTGAAATCCTCATCATCGGAGTCAGAGCTGAGGCCATCGTCCTCTGAGACAAAACTCATGGCACCTTTGTTCCTAGATCTTGGTTTAGAATAAGAAGCCTGATTAGATTTCCCATTAGTTTTAATTGGAAGGTCATCATCTGTGTCAAAATCCACTTCAGCATCCTCAGAACCACGAAAAGTCCCTTGCTGATGTCTCGATCTAAAATGTGCATCACTTGTGAGGGAACTGTTCCTACCACCAACAGGCAAACTGCTATCAGCATTATCAATGTCTTCGGATTCGGAGTTGACCTCAATATCCGAGAAATCTATTCGAGAACTTCTGTTTGTTCCATTACTCTCTATCTCATAACTGTCAACATCGTCGTCGTCTTCATCATCAAAATCGTTAAATCCTACCCCTGGTTTCTCAGGTGCAGGGTATTCAGTTTCATAACCTTTTGGAGGCCTCCTGCTCTTGTAGAAACCATCTTCATTGTCCCTAGAAGTATCTTTTTGTTCTCGCCTATCTAGGGGAAAATCTTCATCCAATTTCTGAGAATCTGCATACTCGAAGGTAGCAACGTCCGCCCCATCCGATTCATCATCATCAAAATCAAAATTCCATGCATTAGAAACATCTTGCCGGCGAGATACCTTGTCCATCTGCATCCTGGGTCCATGTTGCCTCTCCTGCTGTTGAGTGACCATATAGTCATCAGCTGGGCGCTTGCATTCACAATGAAAACACACCACATTTCTCCTATAATTCAAGAAATTGCACCTGCCAATTGATAAAAGGAAATAACCATTTTTGTCATTGCCACAAACAGGGTAAACAAATATACAAGAAATATATTAGAAAGTGAAAGCTTCAGGTAAAAGAAGTCCTTCAACAAAGTTTTCCCAAACATTCACACAATTAGATATCTGCTAACTTCAACGAGCATGTAAACAAATGTACAAGTTTAATCGGGCATTCATGCAATCATAAACAGAATTTGCAGCTTGGTCCAGGCAGAAAGGAGATTAGCAGTTGTACAATGAAGAGACGACTAAAGTTGCTTCTTAGATGTCCTCCTCATCTGGATAAACTTGCTAAAGTAGCCACTGCTACTAGATTCAAGCCTCAACCTAGGCATCTATTATTATTTATTACGGTGCTTAAGTAAATACAGCAAAAATAAATGCCTGCCTAATTTAACATATTGCTGCAGAATTCAACAATATACTCATGTCAGAAGAAAAATAGGAAAGACTTAATAAGAAAAGGCAAAAAGAGGACATACTGGGGACATTCCCACTCTCCTGGAAGCAGCTGTCTCTTTGGGCGGTTGGCATCACATTGTAAGCATATGGTATTCTTCGCGAAATTCATGAAGTCACACCTGACAGTGTAGCTTGCTGTTAGCCATGTATCCAGAGTAGCCAAAAGCGAAAACGCGAAAAATCGCTAAAGTTTATTGGAGCTTTAAGAGCAAAGTGCAATTAAAGCGTGGGCTTAGCGAAGAAAAGCGTCAATGAAGAAAAAAAAATAAAAATAGAAATGTAATGCAAGAAAATATACCTATAACCACAAGTAATAGTTACTTGGACAAAAGAACGGAAAAACTACAATTAAGCTATGCATATGTTGTTGCACACTTAAAGACAGAACTCATCAGTGAAGGTGCCACGCGCCTTAGTAGCTTCACCTTCACGCCTACCCTAAATTGCCAATTATGCAAGGTGAAGCGCACAACCTGGGCTTCACCAAGCTTTAGGACTTGAGCACGCTTTAAGTGAGTCTTTAACAACACTGAATGTATCAACTCTACATTTGAGAATTATGTTCAATTTTTTTTTCTTCCCGACTCTATAAGTTCATAACAACCGGTTGTTGAGAAAAAAGTTCATAACAACCTAAACTACAGGATCAACTACAAGGGTAAAGAGTGAACTAAGAAAAATGATAAACAATTTATCACCATGCAGTTAATCCCATTCAAGGTGAAGCCCTGCATTGCTTTGTGGATTTCCAAAGAAGATTGTCAAAGGCTCATTTGAGGCGCGCTTTAGCCCTGAAGCTCAGGAAGCTCAAGGCAGGCGCTTCGCTTCACTTAGGATGCGCTCCAATGTAGGCAAGACACTGAGGCATGTACCTCATTGCTGATAAGTTCCATCTTGAATAGAGGGGTACTAAACAATAAATATGAAGTGCAAAAAGAGACATTAATTGTTAAGGAAATCATTATGAATGAAGTTATTATTCTTTTTCGTCTTAAATACATGTTTTTGCTTTTTTCTTCGTTGCGCCTTTTTAACTAAAGCCCACATGTTCATTGCGCTTCGCGCTTAAAGCCCGATAGACCAGGAGCGCTTTTTAACGCTTTTCACTTTGACCATGATAGCAGACTTAGTGCAGAAGAAAAGAAATGAAACCTACTTTGGACACAGCCAATCTCCTTTTTTCATCTCAATGTCGTCACGTCCTACTCGTTTCTTCGGAGGGGGAGGTGGCTGCTTCACCTTTGGAGGTGGTTTTTTAAAAATTGGAGGTGGAAGATTTGGATCTATTGGAACAGCACTCAACTTGACTACTTCATGAAGCAATTTACGAACAACAGTCTTCACAGATTTCTTCTTCGTAAGGCTCTCATTAACAACGGATCCATTGATTGCATCAAAACCATAAGTCAGTAGGACACGCATGACATCAATTGTCCTTGCTTCATCCTCCTTATTGGTAAGTAAATATGCCCTTTCACAAGAACTCCTCAAATTGCAAGAACTGCAAACCTGATACAATCATGCGATAAGTTGGATTGGTCATTGAAAAATACAGCTAGCAAATGCCCAGATCCATAAGCTCAATAAATCATGAATTCATCATTAGTGAATATTCACCTTGCGAAAGAATAATGTTCACCTACTTTAGCCTTTTTAAAGCTTCCCTACACTGATTCATGCCATGTTATGTCCTAATAAGGTGGTAATATTCAGATGCTTAAAGAATGCAATGTCAAGCATTCCCAAGTCCAAGACAAACATTACCAATAGTTCAGCTAATCTGAAACAATCTTTATATGTGAGTCAAGTGAAAAACTTGATTTTTCTTTACAAATCTTAAGCTAATATAATGTTGACTTGAGTAACCGCCTAGTATAAAAGCTTAATCTGCTAGAAAATGAATGCTTTTATTTAGTTAATAGAAGAGCCTTTGACATGGTAGAAAACGCCCTTGCACCTTTGAGAAATAACCTCTTGTTTCTAGTTTCTTTTTGGTGCAGCCATGAGAATCCTATTGTATAGAAAATTGGGTGTTTCTTAGAGAACCATTTTCGATAGAGGCTCTCTACCTTCTGGTATATTGCTTGTACACGGAACATTCCCATATTAATATAGTTATTTACTTTAAGGAAAAACAACCCCCTCGTGTCATGAGCCAAGAACCTGGAGATGTTTTGATGGAAGAAGGCAATGAGACTCAAATTCAAGACCTATGCCTACTACAATACTATATTAAATAGTGTGAACCCCTCGAGAATGAACACTATTGTTTAGTAAATTATGTCTTTAACGTATATACTTTTTTCATGTACATTGCCACTCCATAGGCTGCTTACAAAGTATTATGGGTGACAGCTAGAGCCTGCTGCTTTCTAAAAACTATAGAAGTTTAATATTCAACAACAAAATCTTGTGCTGCAAAGTTTAAAGTTTTATCACTTTCTGAAAGCAATGTACCAAGAGGAGATCTTAAAGCATTTCAATAACAAGAAGATTAAAATAGAAAATGTTTTTCAGCAAATGCACGAAACGACAAGAACTGTGAACTTCCTCCATCACATGCCAAATCCTATCAAGACTTCACATATAGCAAATTAAATTGAGCGCACAACAAGAAGTAAATACAAGAAAATGGGAATGAAAAAAAACAGATTTCCATAAAGAATCAATAACAGAACTTCTGATAAGGCATGAAAATTATTTTTACAACAAAGAATCCAAACTTACATCTCCTTCGTCCAGATGGACGTGTTTCCTCAATAACTTGGCGGAAAAAACCACCTTCTTGTCTGCACTAGGACATCCATAACCAACCAAAATTTGGAGATCCTGTCTCGACAATGACCTGAAATCAATTAATCACTCTGTGCATCAAGAGTTATTGTTTGTCACTAGAACATCGTGGTACTCTTTATAATCACTCCCCTTAATTCTTTACTTCAAATTTTGCCTCTAAATCCGGCAACACAGAGCTGAAAAATGTCACTGAAAGGTCTCACTTCATTGTCCTTTAACAAACAGCTAAAGCCTAGAGCCCTAATTTGGAGGAGATGTCACCTCAATACCTGCTGAGTTCAAGCGTAGGCAGGGCCGACAAAAGGTGATGGTAATCAAATAAAAAGTCATCGCTTCCTTTTGGACAATAAACAAAACAATCTACTCTGGTTAATTACCATATCAAATGCTTTTGAAAGAAGGTCACTTGGCGGGCTGCCTAAACCTCCAACATGTAAGGAATCGATTCGCCATCTAGTAATCCCGTCCCCCATTTCCCCCTCTGCTTCCCACTATGTATAATTATCATTAAAAAAAAAGGAACAGCGGAAACTGCATAAGTTAATTAACTAGACTCACAGCTTGCTATCAAAAAACAAAACAATTGTGTATATTCGCAACCAACTATGGATCTCATTCATCTATCACAACTTTAGAAGTACTTCTCACAGTATAGTAATATAAGAAGAGAGCGAGAACTCCTCAATAGTAAGAGTCAATTAAGTTACTAACATAGCTACCTAAGGTAAACTTGAAATAAAGGGAAAATATGAACACCATCATTTCTAAGCTTCACGACTATCGGCCAGTCAATACTATGGCCACAAGTACAATGCAGCTCAATTGAATTCGTGTAATTGCCAAAAGTTCAATCTGAGCATGCAAAAATGGGACGAAAAAATGATTAAAAAGCATTCTTTATTCAAAAGCAGACCTCAATATATCGAAACGATCTTTGCCAAAATTAAGAGCAGCAGTCTGAACAGTCTTCCAATCCCTTGTAAAATCAAAACCCTCATCTTCAGCAACCTCAGCTACATTAAACCCTAAATCCTCAATCAACTTATCCTCATCTTTTCTCTTATGATCAAAGTAATTTTGCTGAACCAAACGCTCCATTAACTCGATCCACTCGGGCCACGGATGCACCACTTCCACCTTCTTATTCATCAACCCACCACCACCACCTAACCCATCATTCTTCTCCATTTCCGATGACCCCACATCAGAAAAGTCCGAGCTTGGACCTACCGGCTCTTGGTTTTGATCTTTGGGCTTTTTGGATTCACGCCAGGCCCGAATACGTTGAAGGGTTTGGTCCTTTTCCGCCCGTTCTTTTTCAATGGCGTCAATTTGATCGAATACGAAGCTCATGCGAGCTGATAGAGAAGAAGGTTTAGAGGGGGTTGGGTTGGAATCTGAAGAGAAGGGTTTGGTTTGTGAGAAGGTAGTGATAAGATAGGGTTTATAGGAAGATAAGCGCCTGAGGAGAAGACGAGAGAGAACCATGGTCGTATGTTTGGATTGCTAAACCCTCACTGACATTGAAGGAGGAGGGAAACCTTAAACCCTTGCAATAACTAAAATAAGTGAACAGAGTGTTGCTTTTACCTTTAAGCTTTCGATTTTACGTTCACGTACCAGTAATTTTACCTGTGTAATTTTAACATCCATGTTTGTTCTTTTTCCTTTTTATTATGAGTCGGCCATAAACAATGGGTTTACACAGCTCTTATTTTGTAGGGGTGCTTATCGGACGATGCTTATGGGTTATCGATTTTCAAATATGACTACCACTAGCTAAATCAATAAGATATGATCGTTTTGATATTGATCATTATCCCCTTCGTATTTCTCCATTCCGTCTGCTATTAGATGTAGCTTTAAAAATTCTAGGTACTTAAAGCAGGGGCGGATGCACCCTAGTCCAAGCGATCAGCCGGAAAACTTTGATTATTGCACATATAAATATTTTGCAAAAGTATACATAAAAACCATATGATACTGCTGAACAGAAGATAGTGTCAGGTCTTGTGGGTCAAAATTTGGACGACCACGGCCACTGACGAGGGACGGGACCCTCACGATACGGCGTCCTTTGGTCGTTGAGGAAGGCGATGACTGGAAGCGGCTGGAGAACATACGACATTGGTAGTAATGTAGGTGCAGCACGAGGCCATCAGAATATACTTTGGAATATTCTTTTTTGTTATATCATTTAGGGTTCAGGAGGGTATTGTCCCTTATAACTAGAAGGGGAAGGCTCTGTAAAGGGGGATCTTTTCTTTTTCTTGAACACTTGATTGAAAAGCAAGAATAGTCATTACAATATCTTCCTACATTCAAAGTTATTATACCGATGCTTAATCGTTCAATTTCGTGGTATTAAGAAGCATCATCCATCGCGCTCATTCTTTATATCTTGCAATCTAGATTTCATTATTCTTAACTGAGATTTACCTCTTCATCTTCTCTAGTTGATTTAATCAAAAAGGTTTTGATAACTTTTGGCCAAACAATTTAGCGCCGTCTGTGGGGATTTCTTTAGCTAAGATTTTAGTTTCATCTAGATCCTTGAAAGGGATAATCACCTCTTCTCTGCCTTGCAAAAACCGACAATGGCAGGAAAGAGGGACGCAAGATTAAAGGCAATAGTAGGTGTCACGAACAACCTTCTGTATTCCATCAACGAAGCCGGTAGGGAAGATAACGAAAATGCAACACCAAGCGCTACACCTGAGGGAGATACCCTANAAACCCCCCCCCCCCCCCCCGCATGAAAGCGTGACTGCCTCACGCGAGAGGGGAACCTCAACATCCGCAGCAGGAGAAACACCACCAGCTGTGAAAAGGCTATTGGAAGAATGGTTGACAAACACTGAGTAACATACTCGACAAACCTGTTCAAAGGGATATCGGAGATACAATACCTGCAGACATCGCAACTGTCGCTAGTGCGCTAGAAATCCCACGCACAGGCAACACTCATATTATCGTCGATGCAGGTAACGATGCACTCGCAGCCATCTTAAAGAAAGTGGAAGAAATGGAAAATGAGAACAAAAAGCTCCGTGATCAGATGAAGGAGCATCAAGAAAGGGTCGATAAAATACCAGGCGCTCCGAAGTTGCTACCAAAATGAGATGTCGGACGATTCGTCGAGCAAACATATAGTGAAGGGGCAGCCCCCCACTCTATCCGAAAAACCTTCAAAATGCCACCATACTTGAAAATATATGATGGTACTACGGACCCGGAAGATCACATAATCCACTACGTCATAGCGGTAAAAGGCAACGATCTGTCGAAAGAACAAGTGTCATCAGTGCTGCTGAAAAAATTCGGCGAAACCCTAACAGGGGAGCACTGACGTGGTATTCTCAAATACCAGCACGGTCAATATCAATGTTCGAAGAAATGGCAGACAAATTCGTCACCGCTCATGCGGGAGCGAAAACGGCAAAAGCTAGGGTAAACGACATCTTCGCCGTTAGGCAGACGACGGCCGAAGGACTCAGGGACTTCCTAGCCAGATTCAACAGGGTAAGAATGAGCCTACCAAACGTATCAGAGGGGACGGCGGTAGCGGCCTTCCAAAATGGGTCGAAAGCAACCAAAAACTGCTAAGTAGGCTCATGAAATATCCTCCCACCACTTGGGAAGAAATCCATAATGCCTATTGTGTCGAAGTAAGGGCAGATGAGGACGACCTAAATGGTCTGATTCAACGGCTAACATCAGTCCAAATTGAAACAAGGAGAGATCGCCGCAATGGTGGCCGAAGGGATCAACTACCCCGTTTCAGTCGAGAAAGGCATCAGCCCTACATCCGTACATCCATCCTACCTCCTCCCCGACTTGCAGATGCCACTCCTCGACACACCGCGCCACATCGAAACGAAAGAGGTATGCCTCCATTATTATCTGCTCATAACTTTTGTGTTTCTCCTTCAAAAATAGTGTATTCACTAGAAAAGCTCGGCACAAAGGTACAGTGGCCACAAAAGATGAAATCCGATCCGAGCACCCGGAGATCGAACGTTCTGTGCGAATTCCATCAGGAAAGAGGGCATAAGAACGAGGACTGCATAGGCCTGCGATAGGAAGTAGTAAGAATGCTAAACCAGGGACACCTGAAGGAATTGCTGAGAGATCGAGGACGGGTTAACTTCGCTCGTGGACGCGACCAACCTCAAGGACCCCCAAAACCACCTTCACCCGCTCGTACCATACAAATGATCATCGGCGGCGGCGATGATACGGTAATCAACCATGGAAAATTCACCACTACACACAAACTCAAGCGGACAGTCGCTCACGAACGGTACGACGACCTCGAAGATAGTATCATCTTCGATAAGTCGGATACCAAAGGTTTGTCTTTCCCTCACTATGATGCTCTGGTTATAACTTTACGTGTCGCAGATACCGATGTAAAAAGCATAATGGTAGATGATGGAAGTGGTGCGTGTATTATTCACCCACGAGTCCTCATACAGTTGAGACTCGAGGATAAAATAATACCGCGCTGCATAACGCTAACGGGTTTTAATAATGTAGTGGAACAGACCTCTGGAGAGATAGTGCTGCCCGTTCTGGCCGGAGGAGTTACTCTGGAAACGACGTTTCATGTCATGAACCAGGAAAAAGCCTACAACGCTATCATAGGGCGCTCATGGATACACGCCATGCGAGCTGTCCCATCAAGTTTCTATCAAGTAATCAAATTTCCTACTCCGTGGGGAATATTCAGCATCCTGGGCGAGCCACGCACCGCCCAAGAATGCTACCGAATCGCCCAAGATTGCACACACACCCAGCAACTAAAGGGAGCAAGTGCAGAAGCATAGCAATCAGCCATATCGGGAGCTAAACCCGACATACAAATAGAGGCCATCAAAGACCCAGATGTCGTAGAAGCCTGCAAGGCAATCGTAGAGGATCTCGATCCCGTTCAATTGGACAACAACGACAGCAAGAAATAAGCTTATATCGGTCACAACCTCTCAGAACCAAGTAAGTTCCACGAATTTTTAACTAACAATGCCGATTTATTTGCCTTTTCCCATTCAGATATGCCAGGAATCCCAAGGGACATCGCCAAACAAAGGCTGAATGTAGACCCCCTTTACCCGTCTGTGTGGCAAATGAGGAGAAAGTTCAACGCCACAATCAACAACGCAGTCAGCAAGGAAGTCGATAAGTTGCTCGCTAATGGTTCCGTCCGAGAATCAAAGTATCCTTAGTGGTTCGCCAATGTGGTCATGGTGAAAAAGAAAAATGGGAAGTGGCGGATGTGTTTCGACTTCACCGACCTAAACAAAGCATGCCCAAAAGATTCCTTTCCGTTACCACACATCGACCAGCTCATCAATGCAACGGCGGGGCACGAATTATTGAGCTTCTTGGACGCCTATTCCGGTTACAACTAAATTCTAATGGCAGAAGAAGACCAAGAAAAGACCACTTTTATCACTCACCGGGGAACGTACTGCTACAGAGTCATGCCGTTCGAACTCAAGAACGCGGGAGCGACATACTAAAGGTTAGTCACCAAAATGTTCAAAGAATAACTCGTAAAGACTATGGAGGTCTACATCGACGACATGCTAGTGAAGTCGAAAAGGTAGGAAGATCACATTGATCATCTGAAGGAAGCCTTCGGAATATTGAGGCAATACGGAAGGAAGCTGAATCCCGATAAATGCACCTTCGGCGTAACCTCGGGTAAGTTCCTCGGCTTTTTGGTGTCACAAAGAGGCATCGAGGTCAACCCGGATCAGATCAAGGCCATCGAAGGAATACCAGAGACATTAACCAGCAAAAAGCAGGTACAAAAATTGACAAGACGAATAGACGCCCTGTCGAGGTTCATCTCATGATCATCGGACAGGTGCCATAAATTTTTCAATGTGTTAAGGAAAGACCACGGACTACAGTGGAATTCAGAATGTGTCGACGCCTTAAGAAAGCTGAAAGCGTACCTCTGCTCGCCGCCATTACTTATTAAGGCAGATCCAGGTGAATGCCTCCTGGCGTACCTAGCAGTCTCCGAAGTCGCGGTAAGTGTAGTTTTGGTCCGCAAAAACGAAGGTACGCAATCTCCAATTTATTATATCAGCAAAACCTTAATTGATGCCGAAACAACGTACCCCCACCTTGAGAAATTAGCCCTGGCATTAGTCATAGCTTCACGAAAGCTTAGACCATATTTTCAATGTCACCCCATAAAAGTGGTGACGACCTTGCCCCTCAGGGGCATCCTACACAAACCTGAACTATCGGGTAGGTTGGCCAAATGGGCCATAGAATTGAGCGAGAACGATATAACATATCAACCGCGAACTGCGATAAAGTCGCAAGTGCTCGCCGATTCCGTTGCTGATTTCAGCGCGGAAATACTGTCTGAAGCAAAGCAAGAGGCGCTCCGCACTTCTGCACGATTCGACCTCTGGATCCTCTACACCGATAGTGCATCTAATACGTCGGGATCGGGACTAGGATTCGTCCTCGAAGTCCCTACAGGCGAAGTGATTCGCCAATCCATATGGTGCCCCGAGATGACTAACAACGAGGCCGAGTATGAAGTTGTGATTGCAGGACTGAAATTAGCCCTCAAATATGGCGCTCGACGACTCGTCCTCCATTGCAACTCTCAACTCGTGGTGAATCAAGTCACTGGGACTTTCCAAATCAAAGTCACTGGGACTTTCACAAACTACTACCAGAATTCGATGAATGTCGCCGACCAAATACCCCGGGCGTAGAATATCGAAGCGGATGGTCTCGCCAAGCTAGCAGCAGCCACCAGAAATATCAGCAAAGAAAATATGGTCACCCTTCTCCGTTCCTCGATAGACCAGGTCGAGGTACACTCTATAAATTTAACTTGGGACTGGCGCAACCGTATCATAACATATTTGCAGGAAGGAACGCTCACACAAGATAAGAAAGAAGCCAAAAAGCTCCGAATGCAGGTTGCCAGGTACAGCCTCGCGAACTATGATCTTTACAAAAGGACGTTCGGCGGTCCCCTGGCCAAATGCCTTGGGCCAAATCAAACAAGGAGGGTACTAGAAGAAGTACACGAGGGTCACTGCGGTGCCCACACGGGAAATCGTGCCCTTGATAGATGCCTTATCCGCGCAGGATACTACTGGCCTACCATGAAAAAAGAAGCCGCGGACTACGTCAGGAAATGTGAGCAGTGCCAAAAATACTCCCCTTTGATACACCAAGCAGGAGAACTCCTGCATTTCGTCACTTCGCCATGGCCATTTATAAAGTGGGGGATGGATATTGTCGGGGCCCTCCCAGCAGGGCGAGGTAAGGTGCGCTTCCTTTTGGTTTTAACTGATTATTTCTCTAAATGGGTGGAAGCAGATACGCGTGCAAGAAGTTATCGCATTCATATGGAAAAATATAATATGCCGCTTCGGCATCCCCAAAGAAACCAGCTGCGACAACGGACCTCAGTTCGTCGGGAAGAGAACAACCGAGTTTTTTGAAAAATGGAACATCAAGCGAATACTCTCCACACCATATCATCCCGTCGGCAACGGCCAAGCCGAATCCTCCAACAAAATGATATTAAATATATTGAAAAAGAAACTCGAGGGCGCCAAGGGGCTATGGATTGAATTGCTACCAGAAGTACTATGGGCATGCCGCACCACGCCAAAAACCAGTACAGGCGAGACGTCATATTCATTAGTCTACGAGACTGATGCCATTATACCCGTCGAAGTCGGAGAACCTAGCCTGAGATACTCTAACGAAAGCGGAACAAGTAACGACGAAAGCAGATTACAAGACTTGGATGAAGTCGAAGAGCGAAGAGATATGGCTCACGTAAGAATGATAGCCCAAAAGCAACAAGCAGAAAGGTACAATAACAAGAAGGCCAAAGTACGACCACTCAAAGTCGGGGACTATGTTCTCAAAGCTAAAACACAAGTCGCCCATCTCAAATACTTCCACTTCTGAAAAGAGGTGTCGCCTATGTCGTACTCTTTTTCCCTCACCGGGTTTTGTCCTAATCGGGTTTTCTCGGTGAGGTTTTTAATGAGGCGGCAAGGGAGACGTCTCGAGGTCCGAAGTATTATTCATCGCCCTGCTTGCCGATGTCCTCTCCAGGTCGAGCAATGAAGGGACTAGGTATAGATAGTCAAATCTCCATTATATGTACGAAGTCAACATGTATTTCCGACAGGATTATAATCAAATCTCCATTGTATGAATGAAGTCAACATATATTTCCGATAGGAACATAGTAGAATCTCCAGTGCATGAATAAAATCGACATGTGCGACACTCCAGTAGATGCAATGGCTAAGGCCATCATCGAAGTAAAGGGTTCGACATCACCCGAACCACGACGGGACACTACTTCGACACCAGCTTGAAAGTAACATCCCAATGGCTAAGGCCATCATCAAAGTAAAGGGTTCGACATCGCTCGAACCACGACGGGATACTACTTCGACACCAGCTCGAAAGTAACATCCCAATGGCTAAGGCCATCATCAAAGTAAAGGGTTCGACATCACTCGAACCACGACGGGATACTACTTTGACACCAGCTCGAAAGTAACATCCCAATGGCTAAGGCCATCATCAAGTAAAGGGTTCGACATCGCTCGAACCACAACGAGATACTACTTCGACACCAGCTCGAAAGTAACATCCCAATGGCTAAGGCCATCATCGAAGTAAAGGATTCAACATCACTCGAACCACGACGGGATACTACTTCGACACCGGCTCGAAAGTAACATCCCAATGGCTAAGGCCATCGTCGAAGTAAAGGGTTCGACCTCACTCGAAGCAAAATGGGCTTAATATTTCAACAAAGACCCGAAATATCATAAATGCAACAAAGATTGCCACCAAATCGACAAAACAATTTTTCATTACAACAAAAATATAACAAGAACCTGTCTTTACAAAGGACTCAAAGACGCCCTTACAAAAATCACGAAGCAAAAGTAAGTACGAACCAAAAACTACACATCGTTCCCGGTGGCGTACACATCTTCGTACCAAGAGTAGGAGGCAAGACGGTTTGCATCATCAGAGTTGATATCATCCCCGCCAGGCGTAAGAGGGTCGTATCCGTATGCCTCACGAGCTGCACGGGCTTTGGCACGCATCTCCTAATGTTTTATTTCAGACTCCCTCCCGTCAGCATGAAGAGCCTTGTACACATCAAGCTTAGCCTCAGTGTGAACCCACAACTCATACAAACGACGAGGCACGACAGGATCGGTCGAAGCACGAGAGGTAGAAGGTTGCGATTGTCGGCGTACGTCCTCCGTTCTCAATGATATCACTTGTTCATTTAACGCAGATAGCTCTGCCTCCAACTCCCGAACACGCCCCTCAAGCCCCGATATCTTAAGCGTGGACGCCTCCTTCTCCTTGGTCCGCTCCGACCTACAAACACAGAGGGCATCTTCCCAAACTGCCGCCTCAGAAATAACAGTTGCCAATCTATCGGCACTCAGACTCAGCTCACCCTTAAGCTCATTAATCTCCGCTGTCTTCGTATCCAATTCGACAGTTAAATTGGCCACCTTTGCTTGCAGGTCGGCATTCTCGGCCATTACCCCCCTACTTAGCTCAAGCTCATCGTCCTTCACTTTAAGGGATGCCTCGAGCTCACTATTACGGGCGATGCCCTTCATAAGGTCCTTGTCTCGCTCCCTCAACTCCTTGACCTTACGCGCCAATTGATCATCCCTCTATTTAAGCCCTTTGCGGAACAGTTGGAAGTCAGGATCCTGATTGTAGATGTCGGCCATCGCATGATGCTTGGTGGGATATTCTTGATATTTAGAAGACATCTTTCCATAGATGGCCGTCCTCCTCCTTTCCCGGCACTCGCGCTCGATCTCTATGATAAAGGTCTGGCACAACAAGTAAAGTTAAAACAAAAGGACATGCCAAAAATAATAACACAAACCCAACGACGAAAAGGAAGAGAAAGATATCTACCTGCAAGGCCATGCCGGAGACGCTCCGAGACAACTCCATATCGCTCATCGCCCTAAGCGCCTCATTCTCAGGGACAACACACAAAGGGGCTAAAGCAGACGCTATCTGATCACAGTTTGACAACACGTTGTAGCCCCCAGGGACAACTATGTGTCGATCAGAACCCTCCACTCTGACCTCTACGTGAGTGTGACGCTCCAAAAACTCACGAACCTCCCCCGGGTCGACACCCGAGCCCGAGCCTTCACCCTCGACGTGTAGGCCCCCTCCGACATTAGACGATGTGTGTCGCCCTCAGCGGAGCACACGAAACCACCTCCTGGGTAAACCTCTTCTGTTTGGGGAGACCTCCCCGCCAAGATGGCGTCAGCCATAAACGTGGGCATAGGTGCCATCTGTGATGCATCCGTCCTACGCTTATCAGTATCAACGGCCACGCCCTTCCCAAGCTCCACCCTCCTCCTTTTCCTCAGCAATAATTCGTCCCCGTTAGAGGACTCGTCCACAAGGTGATGGATCGGTAAGGAAGAAGCCTCTTCCCTCACGACCATATCGCGAGAAGAATCCCCCACCTGTATCGGTTGAGCACATCCCTCTCGGATGGACTCACTCAAAGTAAATTGCATTCGTGCAACAGCGACGGCCTGTCGAAATGCAGGGACGGGGGCCCTACGCTTTCAAGCACCATGACCTGCCATCACGGAGAGTCATATCAAGTAGATGACAACAAACGGCCAGGTAACGGCATAGAGAAAGACACTCACCAGACGGAACCTTAGGCCCGTAACGTTTGATAAAAGTTGGCGAGTCTCGAGTCTCCACTGCCTGATACAGCAAACGAGCCACCCAATCCCTTATACCAACAATGGGATGGGGTGGACGCCCCATAGCTGCAAAAAAGATCCGTAAGTAAACGCTAAGCTATATAAGAGAAAAAAGTAAAGAATAAATAAGTTGCAACATCTACGATTCTCATTCCACCGCTCCGGAAATTTGGCGGGATCAGATACAATGTGTTCAATTCTGACAAAGAAGTACTTGTGCCAAAATTTGCGACTGGCCCGGTCATCAGTTCCGTCCACCAATCCATTTATCCCACGATGTCTTAGGTGCACCATTGTGCCCCCGTGAAAGCTAGGAGAAAACAAATGTAGGAGGTGGTGAACGGTAACTTCGCACCCTGCCAACTCCACGTATTTTGTCAACACCAGAAGTATCTTATACGTATACGGGGAAAGCTGTGCCGGGCAAATCTGATAGAACCGGCAGAATTCTTCTACCAACGGAATTAAGGGGAAGGAATAACCAATCACAAAGTGGTACTCGTAAAGATCACAGTACCCAGGTCTGTGAACCTCCACGAAATCCCCTCCCGCAGGAACCATTTCAATATGAGAGGCGATGTTGTATTTAGCACGAAGGGCATTGAAATGGGCTGCTCAGTTTCAGATATCACCGGAGCAGGAGTGGGAGGAGGCTCTTTAAGGAAGTCGCTTCGAGACATGGAGTTCCTCGGCAGCAACACTTCCACGGTGGGAAAACTATCCCCCTCCTCCACCGTCATGTCCTCACCGCCAGTGGGCGGCGCCACGGACAACGGGGTAGCGTCAGAAACCCCCTCACGAGATTGATATGGTTTAGGAATATCTATGGCAATGAATGTGTTGACAGAACAGAAAAAGCCAAGAACAACAAACAGAGAGAAAGCCAAGAGGATTGCTAGAGCAAAAGCGGTAGAGAAGGTAAGGAATAATCAACAAAGAAATAGCTAAGAGTTTTTGAAAAAACAAACCCTCCACCTATTTATAAGATTGGGTGGCGCCGGAATTGAAGCGTAAGGCCGTAAGATGGCACCAAAATTGAAGCGACAAACCGTCATCCCTTGCCTCGAAAATACGCATAATGATGACGCACGAAGACATGACGTCATTTCTCGACAAGACATACCGCCCGGGATATCGTTGAGCACGCTAACCTTCCGTTGATGGTCAAACCATTACGATTCATAAGGCAAATTTATCCGCAGATGTGGGCAATGTCCGCCTATTGAGGTTGCGTTAAGCTGCAACCTCGATAAGCGGAGGGACTAACTGTATGGGTCAAAATTTGGACGACCACGGCCACTGACGAGGGACTGGACCCTCACGATACGGCGTCCTTTGGTAGCTGAGGAAGGCGATGACTGGTAGCGGCTGGAGAACGTACGACATTGGTAGTAATGTAGGTGCAGCACGAGGTCGTCAGAATATACTTTGGAATATTCTTTTTTGTTATATCTTTTAGGGTTCAGGAGGGTATTGTCCCTTATAAATAGAAGGGGAAGGCTCTGTAAAGGGGGATCTTTTCTTTTTCTTGAACACTTGATTGAAAAGCAAGAATAGTCATTACAATATCTTCCTACATTCCAGGTTATCATACCGATGCTTAATCGTTCAATTTCGTGGTATTAAGAAGCATTATCCATTGCGCTCATTCTTTATATCTTGCAATCGAGATTTCATTATTCTTAGTTGAGATTTACCTCTTCATCTTCTCCAATTGATCTAATCAAAAAGGTTTCGATAACTTTTGGTCAAACAGGTCTGATGGTCAAGCGCCTCACTTGCAACATTGAGGTCTGCAGTTCGAATACTTCGTATGAGTTTCTTTTGCATTTTTTTTCTTTTAAGCCTCTTTTGTTTAAAAAATAGAACTGTGTCCTCTTCCGTGACACCATAAGTGATAATGAAATCAATATTTAACTTTTAAAAAGTAATTATTTTAGAATAAGATAAACGAATTTTAAACCGTAAATACGAAAAAGTTTGCATCCTCTATAACTTGTAATTTCTAAGTGACAGGGTTTGATGGCGTTGCTCTTCTCTATTTCTTATCTCCCATATTTATTGTAGTAATTTGTTCACCACTTTAAATTTCGACACCGCTTATAAAAAATCGTGCGTATGCTCCCGTACTCAAGAAGTACTAAACAAAGGGAACTTTGAATAGTTTAATTAAATGGAAGCTATGGACTAAGACAATTCAAAAGAAAAGATACATCCATTACGTACATTCACCTAACAAGCTAACCCGAGAAGCGCACAAACTGCTTGACAAGAAGATGTGTGTACCACAGAACCAAGGTTGCTAGTGTATGTGTCAAAATTAGGTCAAGTTTAGTGAATGCAAAAGGACAAGCTACGGCCGAGGTTGAAGCCAAACATGGTCCATTGGCGAGGAGTCGCCTAGAGAGAGACCGGTGCCAAGATCGAGTAGAGAACAAACAACAGCAACGGTTAGAATATTCTTAGAGTTATGAATAGGAATATTCCATTGAATATTCCCCCAATTGTACTTTATTAGGGTTTTCTAGGAATATCCCTTATCAATAGGAAGAGAGAGGTAACAAAAAGGGGGCTTCTGGACTTTTATGAGAGAACATTTTGTAAAGGGTTGACTATCAAGAATATACAAAAAGCTTGTCTTGTCTCCTCTATTTGATTCCATTACTAAACATTCCTCTTTTATTCACAAATCCTTTGTTCATTTCCATAGTCTGCTATCACACGCTATAGTCAGAAGAAGGAATCATCCATCTCATTCAACATTTGGGTGACAAATTCCTTCTTATTACATTTAACGCCATTTGTCACATTTATTGCATGTTTTCACTCTCATATTTATTGATAGTCATTGCGCATTAACTTGACATTCATTGACTTGAACACGGTCCCGTACAATCGAAATTATTGAACTTCAGATCTAGGATTTATTACATTTAACTAGGATTCACCATTTATCTACTTATTAAATTAGTTTAACAAAAAAGGCCTAAAACTTTTTGGTCAAACAATTTGGCGCCGTTTGTGGGGAATTCCTAGTTAAAAAGTTTAGTTTCTTCTAGATCTAAAAAAAAAGCTTCCTTTTTCTTGTTTGCGCAAGCTAACAATGGCAGGAAAAGGAGAGGAAAGACTAAAAGCAGTGATGGGTGTCACTACTAACCTCCTAGGCACCATCAACGAGGTGGACAGGGAAGACGAGGAGAATGTAACGTCGAGCGCTTCACCCAGGCAAAGTGACTCACCTCCTCCTCGTGGGAGTGTAACCGCTTCACATAAGAAGGGAGCCTCCACGTCCACGACGAATGAAGCACCACCCGCAGTGAAAAAGTTATTGAAAGCGTGGCTGACAAGTACCCTAAACAGTATACTCGACAAACCCGCTCAAGGGGCGAGTAGGAACATCGCACGAGTTGACACCCCAACAACCATCAACGAGCAACACCCTCCTCCCCCAGCAGGTAACACTCACACCGTTGTTGATGCAGGTAACAACGCCCTCGTAGCGATTTTGAGGAAAATGGAAGAAATGGAGAATGAGAATAAAGCACTCCGCGACCAAATGAGGGAGCACCAAGAAATGGTTCATAAGATACCAGGCGCCCCAAAACTTCTGCCAAAATGGGATGTCGGCCGGTTCGTGGAACAGGCATACATCGAGGAGGCAGCCCCACACGACATACCCAAAACCTTCAAAATGCCACCAGATTTGAAAATATACGACGGCATAACGGACCCTGAAGACCATATCGTTCATTACATCATGGCAGTAAAAGGCAACGACCTCTCGAAAGAGCAGGTACTGTCGGTACTGCTGAAGAAGCTCGGCGAAACCTTAACAAGGGGAGCCTTAACATGGTACTCACAATTACCGACACGTTCCATAATGACATTCGAGGAAATGGCCGACAAGTTCGTCACCGCCCATGACAGGGCCAAGAAAGCCGAAGCCAGAGTGAATGGCATATTCGCCATCAAACAATCGCCTGGCGAAGGACTCAAGGACTTCCTCGCCCTGTTCAACAGAGTGAGAATGAGCGTGCCAAATATGTCATAGGGGATGGCGGTAGCGGTCTTTCAAAATGGGTTAAACAGGAACGGGTCGAGCGTGACCAGAAAATTATTAATCAGATTCATGAAATACCCTCCTACCACATGGGAAGAAATCCACAACGGTTACTGTGCCGAGGTGAGAGCAGACGAAGACGACCTCAATGGTCCAACTCAACGGTTAATGACAGCCCAAATAAAACTAGGGAAAGATCGTCGGAATGACATCCGAAGAGATTAGGCAGGCCCACACCTCAATCGGGAAAGGCACCAACCATACATCAGAGCGGCCATCCCACTAACTCCCCTCTAAGCCGACGGGGCATCCAGGCCACAGACGGAGACTCACCGAAACGAAAGAGGTATGACTCCACTTTTATTTGCTCGCTATTTTTGTGTTTCACCTTCAGAATAGTTTACGCCCTAGAGAAACTCGGTCCCAAGGTGTAATGGACACAAAAGATAAAGTATGGCCCAAATTCCAGAAAGTCGAATGCCCTCGGTGAGTTCCATCAGGAACGAGGCCACAAGACCGAGGATTGCATAGCCCTACTACAAGAAGTAGTGAACATGCTCCACCAAGGACAATTAAAGGAGTTGATGAGCGACCGAGGGAGAGACAATTTCGCCCGTGGACGAGAACAACATCAAGGCCCCCCAAAGCCACCCTCTCCCGCCCGCACCATCCAAATGATCATCGGCGGAGGCGACGAAGCACAATCAATCATGTGAAGTTCACCACCACACACAAATTGAAGCGGTCGATCACTCATGAGCGGTATGATGACATCGTCTTCGATAAGTCAGATACCCACGATTTGACCTTTCCTCATTTTGACTTGTCATTACTTTACGAATTTCAGATACCGATGTAAAAAGAATCATGGTAGACGACGGGAGCGGCGCGTGTATTATCCACCCCAAAGTTCTCACACAAATGAGACTCGAGGATAAGATAGTACCACACTGCATAACACTAACAGGTTTCAACAATATAGTTGAACGAACCCCCGGAGAGATAACATTGCCCGTTCTGGCCGGGGGCATCACCCTGGAAACAACATTGCATGTCATGAACCAAGAGACAGCCTACAATGCCATTATAGGGCGACCCAGGATACACGCCATGAGGGCCAACCCGTCCAGTTTATATCAGGTCATCAAGTTCCCTATCCCATGGGGAATATTCAGCATCTGTGATGAATAGCGAACAGCTCAAGAATGCTACCGCATCGCCCAAAACTGCACATACACTCAACAATTAACAAAGGGAGGGGGACTCAGGAGCATAGCAGTTACCGAAGTCGGGGCCCGAGTCTGACGAACAAATAGATGTCGTCAAAGACCTCGACGTCGTGGAAGCCACAGGGTCAACAATGGAAGACCTCGATCCCGTCCAGCTGGACAAAAGCGACCACAACAAAATAGCCTACATCGGCCACAAACTCACAAAACCAGGTAAATTTCATAAATTTTTAAATGACAACGCCGATCTGTTTGCTTTCTCCCATGCAGATATGCCAGGTATCCCGAAAGACATTGCAATATACAAGCTGAATGTCGACCCACTCTACCCGGCGGTACGACAAATCAGAAGAAAGTTCAGTGCTGCAATCAACGAGGCCGTCCACGAAGAGGTAGAAAAATTGCTCGCCAACCGTTCCATTTGAAGGTCAAAGTACCCCCAATGGGTTGCCAACGTGGTCATGGTGAAAAAGAAAAACAAGAAATGGCGCATGTGCGTAGACTTCATGGGTCTAAACAAAGCCTGCCCGAAAGACTCCTTCCCATTGCCTCACATCGATCAGCTCATCGACGCAACAGCAGTGCACGAGTTATTAAGCTTCTTGGGCGCCTACCCAGGCTACTACCAAATCCTCATGGAGGAGGAGGACCGGGAAAAAACCACCTTTATTACCCACATTGGGACGTACTGCTACATAGTCATGCCGTTCGAGTTGAAAATGCAGGGGCAACCTATCAGAGGCTGGTCACCAAGATGTTCAAAGAGAAACTCGGCAAAACAATGGAAGTCTATATAGATGACATGTTGGTCAAATTAAAAAGAAAAGAGGACCACATCGACCACCTGAGGGAAACCTTTGACATACTTAGACGATACGACGTGAAGCTGAACCCCCCAAAAGTGTGCTTTTGGCGTGACCTCGGGAAAGTTCCTCGATTTTTTGGTGTCGCGGAGAGGCATCGAGGTCAATCTCGACCAAATCAAGGCTATAGAGGGAATACCTAAAATTTTGACTAGCAAGAAACAGGTGCAGAAGCTGACCGACCGTATAGCCGCCCTATCAAAGTTCATCTCACGATCCCCTAACAGATGCCACAAATTCTTCAACGTACTCAAAAAGGACAACGAGCTCCAGTGGAATTGCGAATGCATCAATGCCCTAAGAGAATTAAAGGCATACTTGTCCTCGCCTCCATTACTCGCCAAGCAGAACCTGGCGAACTCTCTTAATCTACCTGGCTGTATCCGAATCATAGTAAGCGCAGTCTTGGTCTGTGAAAACAAAGGTACGCAATCTCCAATTTATTACATTAGCAAAAACCTGGTCGATGCCGAAACAAGGTATCCCCACCTCGAAAAACTGGCTCCGGCATTAGTCGTAGCTTCACAAAAGCTTAGACCCTATTTTCAATACCACCCCATCTCGGTGGTCACG
Organism: Nicotiana attenuata; assembly: GCF_001879085.1. Classification (NCBI taxonomy): domain Eukaryota; kingdom Viridiplantae; phylum Streptophyta; class Magnoliopsida; order Solanales; family Solanaceae; genus Nicotiana; species Nicotiana attenuata. The sequence goes on along the minus strand of NW_017672065.1, from coordinate 155,693 downwards.
ACCTTCCCCTTGAGAAGCATCCTACATAAACCCGAGTTGTTGGGTAGATTGGCCAAGTGGGCCATCAAATTAAGCGAGCACGATATAACACATCAGCCGTGAACAACGATAAAGTCGCAAGTACTCGCTGTCTTCGTCGCCGACTTCAGCGCCAAAATAATGCCGGAAGACGAGTAGGAAGCCTCCTGTACCTCCCCCAAGTTATCCGACCTATGGGTCCTATACACCGATGGTGCCTCTAACGCGTCAGGATCTGGACTGGGACTCGTGCTTGAGGTCCCAACAGGCTAAGTCATCCGCCAATCCATACGGTGTCCCGACATGACTAACAATGAGGCCGAGTATGAGGCCGTAATTGCAGGACTGAAACTAGCTCTCAAGTATGGAGCACGGCGAGTCATCCTCCGATGTGACTCACAACTCGTCGTCAACCAAGTCATTGGGACTTTCCAAATCAAAGAATAGAGGCTACAAAAATATCAGGCGAAAATTCATAAGCTACTGCCCGAGTTCGATGAGTGCCAACTCGACCAGATACCTCGAGCACAAAACATCGAAGCAGACGGCCTCGCCAAATTAGCAACGGCCACCAAGAACATAATCGGAAATGAAAACGTGGTCGCCGTCCTCCGTTCGTCAATAGACCAAATTGAGGTACGCATTATAAACTTGACTTGGGACTGGAACAACCGTATTATGTCATATTTGCAGGACGGAGTGCTCCCACCCGACAAAAAAGAAGCCAAGAAGCTTCGAATACAGGCGGCTAGATACAGCATCATCAACCATCACCTTGTACAAAAGAACGTTTCGTGGTCCCTTGGCGAAATGCCTAGTACCAAACCAAACTAGGCGCGTCCTCGAAGAAGTACATGAACGCCATTGTGGAGCCCATACCGGCAATCGAGCCCTCATTAGATGCCTCATACTGGCAGCTATTACTAGCCCACCACGAAAAGGGAAGCCACCGACTTCGTTAAAAAGTGCGAACAATGCCAAAAACAATCTCTAATGATCCACCAGGCGGGCGAGCACCTCCACTCAGTCACATTGCCTTGGGCATTCATCAAATGGGGGATGGACATCGTTGGACCCCTTCCAGTAGGATAAGGTAATGTACGATTATCTTTTGTTTTAACTGACTATTTTTTCAAGTGGGTAGAAGTAGGTGCATTCGCCCAAATACGCGAACAGGAAGTTATCACATTCATATGGAGAAACATCATATGCCACTTCGGCATTCCCTAAGAAATTATTTGTGACAACGGTCCCCAATTTACTGGAAAAAGACCGCTGAATTCTTCGAGAAATGGCACATCAAGCGAATACTCTCCATGCCATATCATCCCGCAGGCAATAGTCAGGCGGAGTCCTCCAACAAAACAATATTGAACATCATGAAGAATAAGCTTGAGGGGGCCAAGGGACTGTGGCCGGAACTGCTACCGGAAGTGCTATGGGCATACCGCACCACGCCAAAAACAAGCACAGGAGAAACGCCATATTCACTAATATATGGGACTGACGCAGTGATACCAGTCGAATTCGGGGAACCAAGTTTGAGATACTCCAATGAGATCGAACCAAGTAACGATGAAAGTAGAAAGCAAGACCTCGACGAAACAGATGAGCGAAGAGACATGGCCTACGTAAGAATGATAGCTCAAAAACAGCAAGCAGAACGGTACTACAATAAAAAAGTCAAAGTCAGACCACGTATGGGACTATGTACTCAAAGCCAAAACACAAGCGAGCAAAGACCCACGGGAAGGCAAAATGGGAACAAATTGGGACGGACCATACAAAATCACGGCAACAGCAAACAAACGGTCATTCCAACTAGAAACGATGGAGGGAAAACTACTACCAAACAATTGGAACGTCGCCCACCTCAAATACTTCAACTTCTGATAACGGGCATCCCCCAAGTCGTACTCTTTTTCCCTCACCCGAGTTTTGTCCCAATTGGGTTTTCTCGGGGAGGTTTTTAATGAGGCGACGAAGAGGGCGTCTCGAAGTTTAGGTATTAAGTTCATCGCCATGCCTATCGACTACTTCTCTAGGCCGAGCGATGAAGGGACTAGATAGACTGGGACTCCTCGAATGTATGTGCGGACCGAACAGAAACATGCAATATTCTCCAATGAATAAACAAAGCAGTTTATGACATTCTTACACAACTCCACCAAATTTACACATCACACCAACGCAAAGGAAATGTACAGTCGATCTCACTTGAATTATTTTCTAAATCTACATTCGGCCTCGCTCGAATTAACTTACATTCGACCTCGTTCGAATCGATCTACATTCGACCTTGTTCGAATCGACTTACATTCGATCTCGCTCGAATGATTTTCTAAGTCTACATTCGACCTCGCTCGAATTAACTTACATTCAACTTTGTTCTAATTAACAAAGGAAATGTACATTCGATCTCGCTCGAATGATTTTCTAAGTCTACATTCGATCTCGCTCGAATTAACTTACATTCGACTTCGTTCGAATTAACAAAGGAAATGTACATTGGATCTCACTCGAATTATTTTCTAAGTCTACATTCGACCTTGCTCGAATTAACTTACATTCGACCTTGTTCGAATCGATCTACATCCGACCTCGTCCGAATCAACTTACATTCGATCGACCGAAAGTTAGGGACTTTCTCACAAAAGAAGACACTCACGGGAAATAAAAAAGAAAGAAGAGCCGGAAATACACAGCAAAAGACAATTGTTCTATTCCAATACATTTTACAAAGGGCTTGAAAGACGCCCACACAAAAAGAAAACAGCAAAACACAAAAAAACAAAAACCAAGAACAAAGAATTCACACCGCATCTCCTCCCCATCACCGCCGTCACCGGCATACTCATCGTCGTACCAAAGGTCGGAGGCAAGCCTATCTAAGGCGTCTTCATCATCGTCCCCACCGGGCGTACCAGGATCATAACCACAGGCGTCCCGAGCTGCACGTGCCTTGACACGAATATCCTCAAATTCCCCCTGGGAAATCTTTCCAACCGTCTACAGAGACCTGTATATGTCAAGTTGGACCTCATCATGAACCCACATTTCATACAACTCCTGTGACACATCGGGATCGGTAGAAGAATGAGAAGTAGATGGCTGGGCCTGCTGTTGCGCCTTCTCGGCTCTTAGGGTGATAAACTGCTCATTCAGCTCAGACAGCTCCACCTCCAAACCCTCAATCCGCTCCTCAAACCTTGCCTCCTTGAGCACCGAAGTTTCCGCCTCAGTAGCTCACTCAGACCTGCAAACAGTGAGGGTGCCCCCATAGGGCTGCCGCCTCCGCCACATGCCATTCTGGCTTTCTCAGTTCGACCCAACTCTTCGACCCTGGTGTTCAACTCACCCCTCAAGTTGACGGCCCTTGTTTGGCTCTGCTCGAGCTCGACCCATAAAGACGCCACCTGGACCTGAAGGTTAGTATTCTCGACCATCACTCCCTTGCTCACCTCGAGATCATCCTCCTTAGCCCTCAGCGCCCCCTCAAGCACGCTGCATTTGCCGATGGCCCTCATAAGCTCCTCGTCATTGTCCTTCAGCTCCTCATCCTTTTGCTTGAGCCCATCATGAAGCGTTTGAAACTGGCCGTCCTCACTAAGTAAGTGACTAGCATTAGGTGCTTAGAACAGTACTCTATGTACTTGGATACCATCTTCTTGAAAAGGTCGTCCTTCGCTCTTCCCGCCGATCACGCTCAATCTCCATAATAAGGGTCTAACACACAAAAGAAGACAGGTCAGCGAAAATAAACTACGCATACGAAATGAATTAACTTAACATGGGGAAAGCAAGCTTACTCACAAGGCATGCCAGATATACCTAACGACATATCAGCATCCTTCAGCGTCTACAGCGTCCTATTCTCATAGTCCGCTCATAAAGGAGCGAAGCCCGGCACCGCCCGTTCCGAGTTGGCCAAGAGGTCATAATCTACGAGGATAAATATGTGCCAATTAGGCCCCTCCGTCCTTATCTCCACTCGGGTGAACCTCTCCTCAAAAGCCCACACCTCCTCAGGGTCGACATCGGAGCTCAACCCATCATCTTCTACGAGGACGATTCTATCCCTTTTGTCCGCTGATGATGAGCCGACCCTGGTTGTTTGTGCAGGCTCCCCTCTGTCGCAGGTCCCTTCAACCTATGACGGCCTTTCCTCCGTGATGATAGCCGGAGTGGGAACAGCCTCAATGCCCAGTAAGGGCGCCGCCTCTGCATCCAAAACAATGGGCCTTTCTGGCTCGGCGTCAGCAGTACCGACTCTTCCGGTCTCCACCCTCCGCCTTTTCCTCGGTACCGCCTCCTCCTCTCATGAGATGACTCGTCAATTAGGTGCAAGACGCGGTGACTAGAGGTCTCAGCCGATGTAACGGCTGCTTGTGGGGCGGAATCGCCCAGCGGCGGAGCTAGTGTTTGATCCTCTCATACGGACTCAGCCAGTACGAATTGCATTCCAGCCGAAGCGACTGCCTGGCGGAATGCGGGCATCGGAGCCTTTGCCTTCTTGAAAGCTCGCCGACCTGGCACAAAGAAAATCATGTTAAAAATATAACAAGACGGTGATAAGCTATAACAAAGACAAAAGGGTCGTGGAAGTGAGAATCAAACTTACTAGTCGAAGGCTTGGGCCCGAACCGCTTGTTAAAGGATGCCCAATCGCGAACTCCCACAGTATGAGGTAAGACACGAGTTACCCAGTCTTCAATGTCAAGAACCATGGAAGGTGGGCGCTTATCGGCTGAAAGTAGAAAGACATGAGCAAGTCAGAAACAAAAAAGAAGGGGGATAAACAAAATATATGGCAGATGGTAAAAGGCCCTTACGGTTGAAGTTCCACTACTCGGGGAACCCGACTAGGTCCGCCACTACGTGCTCGATCCTGACAAAGAAGTAACTGCACCAGAACCTGCAGTTTGCTTTGTCATCCATCCTTGTCACTAATCCTTTAGTCCCTCGGTGGCGGAGATGAATCAGCGTGCCTTTGTAGAAACTAGGCGAGAAGAGATGCAGCAAATGACGGATGGAGACTTCGCAGCCGGCTAACTCTGCAAACTTCGCCAGCATCAAAAAGACTTTATAAAAGTAAGGTGAAAGTTGTGCCAGGCAGATGCCATAAAAGCGGTAGAACTCCTCGGGTAGTGGGGAAGAGGAAGAGAGTAACCCACCAAAAACGGGTAGGCGTAGAAAGCGCAATACCCATGCTGGTGGACTTGTATCGCGTCGTTTCCCGCCGGAACAATATCGACGTGAGTAGGGATACGGAATTTAGACCGTAGGGCACATATTTCTTTCGACCCCATGACAGATAATACTTGCTCAAGAGCAGGGGTGGGATCTTTTGAGAAGTCATTTCTGACCGACAGGTTCCGAGGAACAACCTCCTCCACGGTAGGAAAACTTTCGTCTTTCGCAACCGTGGGTTCACCGCCACCGGAAGGCATGACCACCGACAATGGGTGGCATCAGAGACTATGTCAGAAGTGTGAGGGGAGTTCGTTATTTCTGCAGTAATGTGTATACAGTACAGCCGGAAGGAGAGTATCAACGGGAAAGGAAATTAGAAGCTAGAGCTGAAAAGTAGAAGGAAATCGGAGACAAGGGTTAGAGAAGAAGCAGAAGAACAAGCAAAGTGCAAATGGAATATGAAGTGCGAAAAGTTTCATTTATAAATCTCCCTTCCTCTATTTATAGGATATTATGGCGCCCAAATCGATGCAAGAAACTGTCATTGACACCAAAATCAAAGTAACAGAGGCAGTGGAAACAACGCATCGCATCGGGAAGTTGCGTAATGATGACGCGCGTGGCCATGACATCATCCTATGTCAGCCACGCCAACCACAACCTTTGAGCCGATTCGTCATCAATTCTACATCGGCCGATTCAGCTCGTTCACCACGGTGGAATTTCGTGTGATTAGATGTAGATAAAATTCGCTCATCGAGGACGACCTCAAGAAGCGGAGGGACAAACTGTATGGGTCAAAATTAGGTCGAGTTTAGTGAATGCAAACGAACGAGCTGAAGCCGATGTCGAAGCCAAACACGGTCCATTGGCGAGGAGTTGCCTTGAGAGAGAGGCAAGTGCCAAGGTCGAGTAGAGAACAAACAACAGCAACGGTTAGAATATTCTTAGGGTTATGAATAGGAATATTCCCTCAATTGTACTTTTTTAGAATTTTCTAGGAATATCCCTTATAAATAGGAAGAGAGAGGTAACAAAAAGGGGGCTTCTGGACTTTTATAAGAGAACATCTTGTAAATGGTTGACTATCAAGAATATACAAAAAGCTTGTCTTGTCTCCTCTATTTGATTCCATTACTAAATATTCCTCTTTTATTCACAAGATCAAAGAACACTTTGTTCATTTCTATAGTCTGCTGTCACACGCTATAGTCAGAAGAAGGAATCATCAATCTCATTTAACATTTGGATGACAAATTCCTTCTTATTACATTTAACGTCATTTGTCACATTTATTACATGTTTTCACTCTCATATTTATTGATAGTCATTGCGCATTAACTTGACATTCATTGACTTGAACACGGTCCCGTACCATCGAAATTACTGAACTTCATATCTAGGATTTATTACATTTAACTAGGATTCACACTTTGTCTACTTATTAAATTGGTTTAACAAAAAGGACCTAAAACTTTTTGGTCAAACAGCTAGGAGTTTCGCCAAGGAACTAAATACTTCTATGCCATTAATTCTATAATTAAGGAACATTTTTCAGGTTTTCTTTTATTCTCAGATAATAAAAAGATAAATGGCAAAGATCTGGTGGACACTGCCAACTACATTCTTGAGTCATTGTCCGATGATAATCATATGGTGTAGCAGAACGGGATTCCCAGACATCAACATACCACACAAGAATAACTTTTATTTTTTGTCAGGAAAATACAAATTTCTTTGCAAAATTTGAATTACATGTTTCATTGATGAAAATCAGATACGTAGTATACAAGGCTTAATTTATTTTACAGGACTATTGGAAGATCTGCTTTGGAAAGTACATACATTTATATTTACAAAAAGTTCATATAATGTGGTACAACATATGTATAAATTCTGTTCTTTAGATATTTAAATACCCTTCACACTACATCTTTGACGCAGAAGAGGCATTAGTTAGAACCATTCCACGACACAACTGGGATAAAAACCTGCTTCTGTAGTAACAGCAGAAAGAGATCGCAGTTCTTTCTGGATTTTCCTCCTTTCGTAGAAAACAGAGCATGCAAGAGATATGCATTTCACCCCACTTTCTACAAGCCAATCTCCTCCTCCACAGTGCCGACATATCTAGAAGGATGTAATAATCATAAGCATGTATATCAGAGATAACATGCTGCGAAGTGTAAGAAAATTTTAAAATATTGTAGCCCAAGGGGGGATTTTCCCAGGAAAAAAATGTGTTCTGGTTAGTGGATCATTATCATGGTTCTATCGATTATGAATATTAAAGAAAAAAAGGAGTAGCTCAATTAGCAGGTAGGGGGAGAAGAAGAAAGGATCATTATCAACCCAGATTTTGCAGAGCCATATGTTTTTGTGCTAACATCTACCAATATCAATTTTATAAAAAGAGGATAATGCTCAACGAGTTAAATACTCACAGCAGCAAGGTGTTGGATGTTTCTTTCCAATATTGAAGTTCTTCCTGTTAATGCAGCAGCAACTACAGCTTCGTTTCTGGAACAGTTTTGACAGACGTAACTAGATGTCTGGATCAACTCACCGCATAGGATACAATGTTTTGACAGATAGTAATAATCAATTCTAGTTCTGTGCGCATTTGCAGCAAATAGGTGACGTTTACCAGCAGCCTCCCGCTCTGGACGAGGCATATCTGAAAACCACTGATTCAAGTCAGCTCGAACGAGCCCAAATACTCGTTGCAGAGCTGGGATTATCTGTTTCTTGATGTAATATATGTCATTTAACCTGTAAGGTGAATCAATCGAAAGAAGATCCAAGGGATCTACCACAACATCAGCCAGCCTGGCACCAGGTTCACCATGAACCACAACATAAGGTACTCGCTCTGCATACCGAGGTTCTGCCCTAGGGTCGACTCTCATTGCTTTAGTGGCAACAATTGCTGCTGGTGGAAGTGAAGAAGCCTGTGCAGAATAGGTGCCTAAGCGTACCTCTTTTGCAAAGACAAAATCCTGAAGAGATACTCTGCCTGATATAATCTTTTTCCACTGACGCACCAAGTAATGTTTCACCTATGCACAAATAAAAAGAATTTTAAAAAAGAATTAACAAATACCACCGATTCCCATGAACATACACATCAACCTGACGGCATTGATAATAACTGTTTCAAGCCGAACAGAAAATGAGTATCTAGTAATTTACTAGGAGTACTTTAAATTGAACTGGCTTGAGCTGTTGTAATACTTCTTCTCGTTGGTGTTTTAGAGCTTCCAAACTTAGGATTCACAAACAGCATTCACCATACAGATAAGTAAGATCAACTACATTTCAATCCAAACTAGTTGGGCTAGCAACACAAATCATCCCCATCCCCAACTGTAAAAGGTGCATGTAGGTAAGCGATGTTCATCTGGAGGACTCGTATAAAATCGCTTCCGAAGAGATTTCCTTCAAGACCTAGCAATCAATGTAAGTTATACTTCATACTTTAGAGGGCTAAAGGAGTATGATGCTATGGTTAGGATGAGAGATTTATAGGACTGAAGATAAATATTCAGCAAACACCTCAGAAGAATATACACATAAAAAGGACTGCTTAATGTCAAATATCCGCCTGGTTCTTGGGAAGATTAGGTAGAAATCAATCATATTACTCTACCGTAACTGTTGCCTATCGATACTATGACAATGCACTTACACGTAGGGAAATTTTTCCCTGGTTAGACCGGCATCTTGCAAAGAAGATGGTTAGTAAAATGCCTGAAAAATGTGTATGATAAGCCATTGACAGACATGTCCTGATCTGGCAGAATTCGCTATAGAGCCCCCAGCACTAAGCATGTTCTTCGTTGATTTTAAATATTCAACGAATTTAATAACACTGAAGGAAGCCACATAGGTCCGCACACATGAAGATTACCTTCTCAATATCCTTATATTCAAAAAAGACTCTTATAGAGCGCTCCATTATCTTGGACACAGCCCCACATGTATCTCTTCGTACTGTCTCAATACCTTTAGCATCAAACACTGGTTTGCTTTGGCCAAGGTTCTCGTAACTATAACCAACATATCGTTTCTTAGTAAGGAGGAAGCACGAATCATAAACCTTTTCCATCTTTAACGTGACTGGATTTGGATTCATTGCAGTTACTTCTGATGCAATTTCATGACCAATTCGAAAAGCTTCTTCAACGGACCGTCCTTCAAGGAGTACAAACATGCTGCGAAAACAAAAGCATGGATCAACCTTGAAGAATGAGAACAAAACAATATTGGGAGAAATGAACTCTAAATTATCAAGGGAAACACATCAAATCTGATGAATGAATCCATGTTTTTTCCTTTTCTAAAGTGACTGTATATGGGTTCATTACAGGTGCAACTTTGTGGCATAATTGTAAGCTTGTTTAACATGTGTCCTTTGAGGAGAACAGAGATGCTACAAAGAAAATGAAATAACTTAACAGCTCGTGCTTCATATTGCAATAAAATAAACTACGTTTTGATTTGACAACAAATCAGCAAAAGCTGGTTGCTGAACTTCTAGTCTACGTTTCAACCTCTCTCTCTGAATCCATCTCCAAAAGAATTCACCGGCAAAATCAGATGTTTCGAAACTCAGAAATATTGCATACAAAATGCAGTCAAAACATGCTACTGCGAGCTTGATTTTGTACTAAACATGGACACCTCAAAACTGCTTTATAGCCAAAAATCAACCACCAATTTCCAGTAACACTCACAGACAAGATCAGATGGTCGTTGAAATTTTTTTGATAATTGAGGTGTCCGGGCCTTGCAGGCACCTCGACTAATTCCATCGGATACTGCGACCTCTCACCAGCAACAAGTACTAGGTAACTCTCAGATGGTCGTTGAAATGAAAAATATCTCATACAGTGCAATCAAAACATGCTAGTGAGAACTTGATTATGTCGTAAATATAGACATCTTAAAACTATTTGGCAGTCCTAACTTAGTTACCAATTCCAGTACCATCCCTTTCTACATATGACATTACAGATCACAGAGACACAAAAAGTGCAAGTCGGCAAGCCACAAAAATTATTAGACTTTCTGGTAGACTGACTGGATAATAAATAATCTTCAAGCCAGCAAGTGCGTGTGCATGAATAAACTCATTTCATCATCATTACATGTTTCAATAAAGCTGCATTACATGGCTTCTAGATTATTTTCCATTACATTACACCTCCTTGTTATTTCGTGTAACTCAAAACCATGTAGCATTTCAAGATCAATGCAAACATTAGATATCTATTACTGCTTGTTGAGACTTTAAAACCTGGCAAGCATTTCAAATATAAAGTCGGCATAAACTAATACCTGTCTGTATCACCATATATGACTTTAGCATTCCACCTATCATTTGTGTTAACAAACGAAATTGCACTTTCCAATGTTCTACGGGCACACTGGACAATACTGTCAGCGAGCTCAGCACAGGGCATGCGTCCACTAAATCCAGCAGCTGTATACCCATAGGTCACATTGGCTATTAGCTTCAAAGCAAGTTGCCTCGCATTGAATATCCGGTGAAGAACTTGCTGTCCAGGAGCCAATTTCTTCATTGCTGTTTTAACCATAATCCTAGTATCTAAAATTTCTTCCAATAAGCGAGGTAATACCCCCTTCCGGACCTTGGGAGGCACATACATAACACCATTTGGAGTGAGCAGTATTTCATCCTTTAAATTATGCATCACATTTTTATCAGGTGAATATGAACTAACACCGAGGATATTAGTTTTTGCAGAAGTAACTTTACCAAGGCAAGTACAGAAGCAGAGGTTATATGCAATTATCATAGATGGATAAAGTGATTGAAAATCCAAAACGACAACAGGGTCTGCATAAAATCCAGATTTTGGTTCCAAGACAAGGGGTATACATTCCATGGCAGGTTGAGAAGCAACTTGTTGGTTTCCAGGAGCAATAGCAACATAATTTTGTGCATGAGCCAGTCTCAGAAACATTGATTCAACACGGTACTGTGAACCCCTTGAAAGAACTGAAAAGAAGTCAATGCCGAAAATCCGTGCAAGCTCTGATGTTCTATTTACCACGTCAAGTTGATTCATGATATGAAGGTTCAGCTTTGCCCTCTCTAAAACATACTCTATACATCTGTATCTTGCACGTCCAGGACCACTTAAAAACCAATTTGTCAATACCTTGGTAGGAATATATGGAACTTTTCGTCTCAGCACTGCTTCAGCCACGGCTTCAAGTGTGTACAAGTTCAGCTTTACTTCACCACGCATCAGTCGCCAAATGTTAAGGACAATTCTACCCCCAACATGAACACCACTGGCGTGTGTTCGGCCCCATTCATCATCAATTATTGCAGCATCTTCATGAAACATTGGGTCAGTTGCAACAGCTTCAGAAAAAACATTACTTAGTTTTCCTCCTCCAGAGTCTCTAGAAACTATATTGCCCTCTGATGGGGTGCGAGATATTTTGTTAAGCAAACCAATGCCAAGGTATGCAGCCCGTTCAGCAAGAAACCCAAGGGAACCGCCTTGAATATCCCAGCCCATAAGTATGTCAGGGTCAAAAGAATTAATCATATTTATGAAATGAACAAATACTTGCCTCTCTTCAGAGAAAGTGAAAACTTTACACTCAGATAATCCATCAAGGTCTTTTTGAACAGATTCACCGTTGCAATGCACAAGTACGTGAGTATCAGATCTCAGATCATCATCTTCCTGGAAAACGAGAACAACAATTCTTACGGCATCAACTCGAGGATCAGGTCTCAGATCACCCCTTGATTCTGCTTGGACCTCTATGCTCAATATTGTTAACTGCTGTCCACAACCGATACTAGCAGGGTCCCGAAAACCAGTTTGACTTAAAGGAGTTAGCCGTGATTTTCCATCAGGACCGGATATCTGGGAGAGATCTTGAGAGCCACGCATTGATGGTTCACATTTCAAGATAATATCTTCATTTTGTTGTTTTATTCTTACATGGGGAGAAACAGAATTCATTTGTACACTATTGCTTTCCTGATAATTTTCTTTAGCTTGAAGATGATTTGGATTTGGTTCTGAAGCAGACACAGAATCCATCAAAGGTTGATCACCAAAGGTGGATTGAGAACCCTGTGATTCTGCTACATCATCAGAGCAAACCTTTATTGACGGGTACACTGGTGGGCCTGAAATTACGTTCATTTTAGTAGATTCTATACAATCAAGTGACAGCCATTGTTGAACACATTCACTTCGTGGTGGTGAATATACAGGGGTCAGCATGTATAAATAAGACCCGTCATTTTGATAGTGAATGGGTACACCCAACATGTTGTCTTGACAATGAATGTAGTTGCTTGTTCCAGAGTTAGTACTGCAAATCTTTTCTCCTACTAGGCATTTCCCCTCAAAGAAAGGGGAGCATTCATCTAAACCTCTATCCTGGGCACATATCCTTGTTTTATTTTTCTTGTTCCCCACATGGTAACTAGGGGCACCACATGCTAACTGAGCATTGCGACCAGGTTCATCTGTGAACTCCACCTTAGGAGGTTTCTTGATGAAGGTCATGCCTATAAGTTCCACAGAGTCACCAGATACACCAGTTACTGCAGATATTGGACTATTAGGACCAACAGGAGATTGACTTAAACCTATTGCATTTTTTTGCAGCAATTTCCCAAAACCAGAAAATTTATCTTCAGTTTCAGATGCGAACTGAAAATATGGAGCAAATACAGAAGTACAAAGATCAGAATTTGAAGTTTTAGTACACTTCAGACAGCTGTCAAAATTTTCGCGACTAGAGCATCCACAGCTTCCCATGTAAATGGCAGATTTTTGATTCTCCACATCAGGAAGCTGGAATAGTTCCTTAATCCCTTGTGAGGTGGATGCATCACTAGTTCCATAATTTTGCAAACTGGCAGATGTTCTGCTGACAACCTCAACATGAGGTCCTTCAGAAGAAAGAAACACTCCATCTTTTAATGCATTTGCCAGCTGAGAGCAGGATGAAAGAGGCAGCTTGCCATATGAAGGACAACGAAATTTGTCAGCTTTGATATCACCAGGCTCAGCCTGCATCTGAAGTGCAAGACATGAGTTCCTCTCATGACATTCTTTTGGTTGATCCGTGATTTCTGATCGAGATATCAAGGAATCAAGAGGCATTTTCTCTTTCTCATCATGTCTGGATTCTGAATAAAGAAAAGGATCTTCTTTTCCTTTTGCACCAAGTTGTACTTTTTTTACCTGATTTTCATATTCAGGAGACTCAGCCTGATAGGATCTTTTTACCCTCATCAAATCACGCGTAGAGCATTCAACTATCATACTAGCTTCCATTTCACAATTAGCAGATGCATTCAAACTTCCCGTTAGAAAATTAGGGTATTTGTTAAAACTCATGTGAGAAGAAGTTCCTCTGCCATCTCTTTCGCCACAAATGTGATTGCTAGATGTGTTAGCTGGATTTGGATGTGAATAATCATTCACATTTTGACCCAAAGAAATGGGTAAAGAGCACCATCCTGTTTTTTTCTTTTTGTGTTTATTGCTAATGGCTAAACTAGCATTATTCGATGAATCTGCTTGGGAAGATGTTCCGAGCTTTCTATGTGGGCTTGGATCATCATTGGAGCCATCCAACTGAGGAATCATCACACCCGGCGAACTTCTGCATGAACGATCACTGCTGATGGACTCTGAAGTTTTTCTGTCTAATTCTTCAAAATGACAACTGTGAACAGAATCAAGAATGTCCTCACACTCTTGCTGAGATTCATTCTCATAGGCCACATTTGCCTTCTCCAACACCGTATTAATAGTCGTTGCTGGCATTAAAGGACTCAAAATGATTTCCCGAGCAAGGTCATCATCGGAGTTTATGTCCTCTGAAGCTTGAGAAGATGCAAGCCAATTTAGAAGTCTCAAGGCATCCTGATCTGAAGCCTAAATTGCAAATAATATGAATCAGAAATGGATTCTGAAGATTACGAATTGGCTACTTGGAAGAGCTAAAAATGTAATGCAAAGAAAAACAAAAGAAACAAATGCTCAAGATGTCCAACCAGAGATCACATCCAAGCAAAGCATGAGCCCTAGTAAACAAAGTAACAACATCTAAAACAAAAGCCATCTTGCATAGAATGAGCAAGAGTTAACCAGGAGCTAATTTACCTTCAAATCCTGTGATGGTACCACGGAAACAGCTGCTTTCAATTTATCAGCTAACATCTGCTTGGGACATGCATCAGTTTCCTCTCTTGATTCAACAACAACATGATCTTGAAATAATCCTTCTTCTGAGCATCGGGATGGTTCCCGTATACTATTTAAAGAGCCACAATGTACATGTTTGGCAACGTTCCCATCATTCATTGATGAGTTGATTGACTGCGGAATATCAGAAGAAGAAGTGCTCACATCATTGCTTAATTCCATTAGAATCTCTTCGTATCCAAGCCCATGAGAAAGTGTTCTCAAGACATCATCTCGAAGGGGTTTACCAGGATCGGGAGGCAAGCCCACTTCGTGCACCCCATTCCTTGCAAACTCCTCCTGATACAAGAAAATAGCAGATAAAATACACCATAATGATTTAAAAAAATCGAATGGACCTCAATAAACTTGGCTATTGACAAACCTCCCAAATTGGTATTAGTGACTGAACCATTTTCTCTTGGGAGCTGGTCTGTGAAAGGGACATATAGGATATAAACTGCTGATTCAGAATTGCTGCATAAACATATAACGAACTTAGCAATTAAGTGAAGGTGCAAATACATAAAAGTTGTCTATCAAGTCATGAAAACCAACCAACCATCAACAATAGCATCTCCTTCAAGTTCAGAGATGCTTTGTCGCTTAATGTTTGGGATATCCGGATCTGTTGAAGGATCAGCCTGACTAGAGCCTGCCCATATCCAATTGTCCGGAATTGTAGAAGATACCCAAATTGGTGTATTGAAACAAGCCTCACCACCTAAATCAACCTAATAGAAAGTTCCCGTGACACTGGGTAATCAATATTTTATGCTTTAATTTGTAGCAGGATTAAACTAACAGCACATGTATCTACTGTAGTGTGAATGCACTTTTACCTGAAACTCTGCAATCATGGAAGTGGATGTATCAGAATGACTTCTTCTGTCAAAGCATTTAGCCTTTCTTGGAGAGAAAGTATCTGGTATTGGATTGCGGAACTTCATCTTTGATACATGTAGATGACCCATCCCATACAAGTTATAGTCAACCTGCACGTTTTATGCATGAAAGGGAAAAGAACATGTTATAACTAAGCCAGAGAGAAAATTAAGCAAGGGAAACTCAAATTCTATTAGAAACTAAGGCTGCATTCTAATGCACTTGTAAAGATAGTATATGACATCCACCTATGCAGAACTTTTAGGAACTAAGATGCCATATATTCATACTTCAGGGCATGTCCAACACCACCAATTGTTAACGAGAGTCTACCCAAAAAGAAAATTGAAAAAAGTAAACTGTCATGATATATGGAGACAAGTACACAGCAGCATATATTGATGTAAATATTTTCAGTTAACCACAAAAATCTGAAATAAAAAGGAAAGAAAGAGATCAGACAGTTTGCTTTCTTAGTTTTGGGAAATCACTAAAACATTTCTTCTTAAGGGTCAACAGTCAAGAATAAATTTTACTTTCTTAGTTTTGAATAATTTATTTTTTCAGATTCCCACAATAGATTTACAGTTTGCTTTCTTAGTTTTGAGTAATCAATCTAGATTTCTGAAACTAAGAATCAGCGATTGACAATAGAATAAAATAACAGGTGAAACATGTTCTGATATCAGTTTGAGATCTGACACGTGGACCTCAAGAATAACACCAACAAAAAATTACTACAAGAGCCTATAGCTTCTGATACTCACAAAGAGAGCCAAGTAAAAAAGTCAATTGCTTTAAATGCACAGGTGATCATCACAAGATGAACTTGCTGCGAATACTAGTATGTATAAATGCATTCCCCAATTAACAATTTTTACTTCTCTATTAGCCTTTTAAGTACTTCTAAACTTGATATATGCTTGAGATAGAACTTTTTCACTGCCCCTGGAGAATTTTTAACCCCATATCACTTTAGTATGTCATACAGGAGTTTACTATCCATGAATTAAACGGTGGTTACCAGGAATTGAAGAAGGAAAGGTATATGAGATTCGTGGGGCTGTAAAGACTTATCCATTACTGCACCTCCCTGTATAAAAGGAACAGAAAAATTTAATGGTAACAATTAAAAATAAAATGATTGCCCATCCTTCAATTGCTAAGGTATTAAGGGCATTGAGAGAAACTTCAGGTGTCAAGGAGACGGGTGTTTCTTTGCCAGTTGCAACATTAAGCTAGCATATATATCACATTCTAATTTACCAAGGAATAAATTAACTATTTTTGTGTAGACCTAGCACCATAGTGTGAGGGAAAAAGAAACTCTAGTTAAGATAATGCATGAGACTGGTGAAGTATGTTTGGGCAAAAAAAACATAACATGCACCAAGAGTATATCTTACTTTAATGCATGATACTGGCAATATATCAAACTCTAGTTAATGCTGAGACTGGCGATATATCAAACTCTAGTTAATGCTGAGACTAGCGATATATCAAACTCTAGTTAAAGTAATACATTTTATTAAATGTTTGGGCCAAGAAAAAGCCCGTATACCAAAAAGTTGAAAACCTACAAAAAGAGAAACTATAACATGCACCTTACAACAACAACAACAACAACCCAGTAGTAATCCCACTAGTGGGGTCTGGGGAGGGTAGAGTGTACACAGACCTTACTGCTACCCCAGAGGGTAGAGAGGCTGTTTCCGGCATATAACATGCACCTTATCACGTAAAAATATGTCTTGCCTAAATTTCTACGTTATCAATCACAAAGGCACGATGTTAGGAAATTTCGGAAGTAAGCAAATGCTAGCTGTTATGTTTGACCGAAATACCTAGAATAATAAGGACTCATAACACGTACCAGCAGAAGATTGGCAGCGCGCGAGACATCCTGTGGATGATAGCTTATATTTATGTCAAGGAACTCCTAGACAAACCTCAAAATAAATAAAGACATGAGCACAACACCAAATAGTTTCTCAAGCAATATTATATGTCTCATTTTATCTGACCTGCTTTCTATTTTGGTGCATCCCAAAAATATGACCTCGTTCCTACAATGAAAGCATTTTTCTGTCCAGAAATTCAAGCTAATATGAAGTAATACGACTTTATATTACTTCAGATTTGAAGTTACATCTTCTCAAGCAACTCTTAAATTGTTCACCTTAAACTCTTCCCTACCAGGCTCGATATAATAATCATTCCAGCATTTTACACTTAAAACTTTGTGAAAATCATACCAGCATGTATAAAATGAGATGGAGAGAGTATAAGAAAACTACATACTGAACTCTTTACTCGTCATCCTAAAAGAATAAGAAGCTTCATTCCATAGCAGGTTGAATGACTATTCAGGGCAGTTATTTAACGAACCCCAAGGCTTGAAAAAAAAAAAAAGAAGAGACGGAGGAACACCTAGCCATACTTATTATTGAATTTACTATACCTGTTTACCACCTAATTACATTAATTCTCAGCAAAAAATCACTAGCACAAGGTAAAATCGTAGGATACAGATAGATCTTCACAAACAGTTCCTCAGAAGAATGATAACCATAAAACTTCCTTGCTCGTACAAGGCTGCAGCCATGGACATGTTGACGTTTTGAGCCAGCATTGCCTTTAAGCTGAAAGAAAATTTAAAATAAGTTCATGCATAAGTTGAAGCAGCAATTTGCAGAAAAGTGTCACCTGTAAATTCAAATGCTTAGAAGACACTCCACTGCGATCAGACTTACCTTGAGAACCTTCTCAAGAGCAAGAGCTAGAGCATTCGTGCATTCACTCCCTAACCGATTTTGAATCCAGAAAATTAAATAGAAGAAACATAGTAAAAGATCAATGTTAGTAGAAACGAAATTATCCAGTCAGCTTCTAAGATTTATTATACCTGCCCAATTTTGTGTTTACTTGTGCTGATTATGTTCTACACACTAGGTGAACAACTAACGCGCACCCCACAGTTTCATACTACAAAAACCTAATGAAAATCACTCAAAGTGCATAACTCGAGGCATTCCAAAAGTTTTTAACTTTTTCCAATTGAAACTTCCTTTTTTTTTTTTGAGAAGAAATTTGAAACTTCTTTTTGGATTAACCAAAATAAAGGCATTCCAATAAACAGTTTCTCCTCTTACAAGTAACGAGTTTCGGGATCAAACACATACCAGTTCCCCTTCCTCTAACTTTCCACACCATGGGCCCCGAAAAAAAAGAGAGAGAAATTAAAAGGTACATTTACCTTTTTTATCTGATTGGAGGAAGAGATCTGACCATGGAACATAAAAATAAGGCAGAGCCTGCAACATGATGCATGTTAGTTCAGCCAGAAAGTCAAGAGCAGATATTCTGTATGGAAAAGTTAACTTGTTAAATTTCAAGTCAACAACTTTTTATGATAAGGGTGGCAAAGAATATTTCATGCCGAGGCAAAACAGGATTAAACAAACAAAAAAATCTTTAAAAGACCAGCATTCTTGTCCTTTAAGCATGCAATCTTTTTTTAATTAGAAAGTGCGAACAACAAATAACAATTCACCCTCCTTCTTATAATCCTACTCAAAGGATTAAAGCATCTTGTTGAAGATGATAATTTTTCACGAAACTAGAAAGATAACTCTCCTAAGGAAAGGAATCGCAGATGCTTTGATGGAATATCAACTCCCAATAGCTCCCTGAAAGCAAAGTGCCTTAGGAATCTATATAGCTGGAGCAACCTTTCCCCTGTAAATGATTTAATTCCATTTCTAGATTTTATTAGCTCTCTGTCTTTGGCTTGATTTCCAACCTTAGGCTTTTGGTGCTTCTGGTTAGCTTCTTGGTCAGACCTGTATTTTTGTGTAAATGGAGCTAACCGACCTCTTTTGTAATGTTTTGCATCTTCTTGATGCCAGCAATATAACACCTTACTTCATCAAAAAAAAAAAAAGAAAAAAGATAACTCTCCTTTTTATGTAATAAAACAAATCTTGATCAACATCAAAACATTTGTCGAAGAACTGATAAAATATCATTCATGTTCTCTGTAGCACTAGCAATTCCAATCACTTTGCTAGGTATCTTCATATCGCAGGGCACTCCTACAACATTCCTCTATTTCATCCATCCTATCATAACTTTACCTATTACATCTTCATCTATTATGTCATTCTCCGAGAAAACTGAGTCTAGATATCTGATAGTCAACATTTAGATACTACAATCTCATCTTATCTCATTCCACCTAATTCTTCTTATGGGTCTAATCTTGCAGTGCATATGTTCTATCCTACTTCTAGTCATCCTAAAGCTCTTACTCCCTTAGAGTTTCTCCATATTTCTAACTTTTGGTTGACTCCCTTGCTAATTTTCCCATTAACAGAATTTAATCTGCAAATAGCATGCATTACGGTATCTCATCATATATAATACTGGTTGACTAATCTATAACTAGGGTAAACAAGTACAATCTCAAAGACCTTGGTGTAAAATTATAGTTCCGAGAAACTCCCGTGTATCTCTTCTCACTGTTCTCACAATTTTCATCACTCTTTCAAACATATCTTTTATGGAATTTCTATAATTAGTATGAATTTCTTCTTCTTAATCACCCACCAATGGATTTTTCTTGGCACTATATTAATTCTGTCTTTCATATCAATAATAAATTTTTCTGTAGAGATCCTTCTTTCACTCCCTACAATTTTTTATAAATCTACCAAACATTAATATATATTAGTTACCCTTGTACTGTCCTTAAATTTATCCTCTACCACTATTTCCCAAAATATCATCGTGTGACAATTTTACTAACTGTAGTTGGCATAATTTTTGCCGTCCTACCTTCATTAGGCAGGGGTAAGATCCGCGTACACTTTACCCTCCTCAGACAGCGCTTGTGTGATTTCACTGGGCTTGTTGTTGTTGTAGTTGGCACAATTTTGAATATCCAAATTGTCCTTATACATCGAAACCTAAGTACTACTATTTCTCAACTTGTTTGGTCTTTGGAATGAGAAATATTAAAAATTGTAAAGAATAAATTAAAAATTCTTACTCCATGAAGGTGCAAACAGGTCTTCTGGCCAGCAGGAGTGGCACCATACACTCTGATCACAGGAACCTCATTTACTCTCCCACCTGTTCCAACAAAAACGAAATTAACAATCGCAAACATGAAACATGTGATGTGCGTCCTAATTCAAGCGTGCGAGTAGTTACGCATACCTTGGAAACTGCTGTAACAAATGTCGAAGCCAGGAATTGGAGCGGCCATGTAATAGTCTATTGAAACAATTCGAACACTGAAGAAGTTCGAATCGGTCTGAGAATCCCCCATTTTCTTCTTCAATTTCCTGCTTCATCTGCTTTTGGAATTTGTGTTCAAGTCCCGTTTGGCGCCGCTTTTGAGGTTTTATATGAGGGGCGTTTGGGGAACTTTTTTATTTTTCCTTTCAAGTTTTGGAAACTTACCTCGCAAGATTTGGGTCGGTAGGTCCGGGCCCATTCTGCCCGTCAATGTATTAGGATTATTTAGGAGTATATATGAAAATTGGCTCTACTTCTTCAAAAATAAATAATTAATTAATTAATAAAGAGTAAAATGTTTACGCAAAAAGATAAAAATATCAAGAATATACTAAGATGCCCTTATGATATTTTTGGATTTTATCTTTCTTGAGAAAGAAACTATGAACTGAAATTAAAATATTTTCAATTATTGACTGCTGGCCGTAGTATATATTTGTCAATATTCTGACTTATTTTAGTCTGTCAGAAAAGGCCATCGAAAATTCGAATAGTTCTAGTAGTGAATTACCTCTTTTTTAAATGACATGTAACATTAGTAGAATACTTTTTTTTTCTCAACAAAAGGAGATCACAATGTCTGATAGTCAATACATCTACCGATCTACATCATTACTCTTAGCCTTAGGATTTCGTTCTCTTTTAAATTTTAATTTTGCATTTGGAAACACTGAGTGCTTATAATTCAACCAGCGTACATACAGTAAAGCCCGTTAACGTTCCAAAATACAAAGAGAAGTCTTATATAAGCATTTAAGTAAGAGGATTTTTCATAAAGCACTATAGTTTAAAGCTAATTATAATTTGCTTAATTATCATTTATAGCTATTGTTCAATTATTACCAGTTTGTATCACTTATATTCAAACGCGCAAAGTACATTATACAAGGGTGTATACAAAGGATACAACATGTATCGACTGTGTATACATGAGCTTGTATCACTTGTATTCAGACGCGCGATGAGTATATCATACAAGGGTGTATACAAAGGAGACAACCTATATCGACTGTTGTATACAGTAAAATATGTTGCGCCAGATGGCCGCTTGAAAGAATGACACGTGGAACCTAAGGCAAGGGATAGTTAGAACCGAAGGCAATTATACCATTTGTTACCGGAAGAAATGACACTCATAACGAGGTAATAAATACCCTCCGCCCGGTAGCATTTAATGGAGAATAATCCACAGCATTTAGTATACTGCCCGTTACAAAAAGGTATGGCATTCATGCCTGCCGTTACACTGTCACGACCCTAGTTCACCGACTGTGAACATGTCATGACAAGTTGGTATCAGAGCTCTAGGTTCATAGGAGTCACGGAACACAGGCCGGTTTATTAGAGTCTCGCTGATCGGTACGGAGACGTCTGTACTTATCTATGAGGGGCTATGTAACTGTTTAGGAAAAATCTTCGTTTCGTTTGAATTCCTTATCGTGCGATATTTTGACATCAATTCTAAACTTCTGACTTCTATTCTCTCACAGATGGTGAGGACACGTGCCACTCGAGATGATCAGGCACCCGCGCCCCCTACTGCAGCTGTCAGAGGTCGGTGCCGGGGGAGAGGTCGAGGACGCGCACGTGGTGCAGCCAGAGCACCTGCGCGAGCTACCGCCGAGGTACCACCAGCAGATCCAGCCGGAGCCTAGGCACGTGACACACCTACTACTGCCACTACTACTCCAGCGCTCCAGGAGACTTTGGCTCAGTTCATGAGCATGTACACCACCTTGGCTCAGGAGGGGTTGCTTCCCCTTGCTGCAGCCACATCCCAGGCCGGGGGAGGTGTACAGACTCCCGCCGTCCGTACTCCTGAGCAGCGAGTGCAGGTTGAGCAGGCTCCCGAGATTATTCCGGCACCGCCTGCAGCACCAGTTCAGCCCGAGGATGGGTCAGCTGCTTCAGAGGACGAGCAGCGCAGGCTTGAGAGGTTCAAGAAGTATGATCCCCCAGTGTTCAGTGGATTAGCATCAGACGATGCCTTGGGATTTCTAGAGGAGTGTCATCATATTCTTCGCACTATGGGCATAGTGGAGTCCAGCGGGGTTTCTTTCACTGCTTTTCAGCTTCGGGGAGCTGCCTATGATTGGTGGCGCACTTATGAGATAGACAGTCCAGTCGAGGCTGCTTCACTGACTTGGACCCAGTTCTCGGACATGTTTATGAGAGAGTTTGTTCCCCAGAGTCTCAGGGATGCATGGCGCGCAGAGTTTGAGCATTTGCGCCAGGGTGCTATGACCGTTTCAGAGTATGCTATCCGTTATACCAGGTTGGCCAGGCATGCACCGGCTTTGGTTGCTACAGTTCGGGAGAGAGTTCGTAGGTTCATTGAGGGTCTTATCCCACCTATCAGATCTAGTATGGCTCGAGAGTTGGAGACGGACGTTCCTTATCAGCAGGTAGTGAGCATTGCTAGGAGGATTGAGGGTATGCTCGCCAGGGAGCGAGGGGAGAGGGAGGCCAAGAGGTCTCGAGAGTCGGGTCACTACTCTGGTGCCCGTACCCCATCAGCAGGTCGTTATGGTAGGGGTTATGCGGGTCGCCCTGTTCATTCAGCTCTTCCAGCAGCCGGCAGTACTCCAGCTCCACCTGCACCTCAGGAGCCTTACTATGCACCTCCAGTTTCTAGCGCGCCTCCTGCGCGGGGTGTTTCCAGAGGTCACTCCAGCAGGCCTAGTCACAGCCACCGTGTCCTCCCAGAGCTTGTTTCGAGTGCGGTGATACACGCCACATGGTTAGGGACTGCCCCAGACTTGGTAGGGGTGCATCTTCACAGACTGCTCAGCCGCAGCGTGCTCCTCAGAGTTCTCAGGCCATGATCACAGCTCCAGCAGCTACCCCACCTGCCCAGCCGGCTAGGGGCGGAGGTCGGGGAGATAGAGGTCGCCCTCGAGAGAGGGGCCGGGCCAGATATTATGCTATTCCTACTCGTACTGTGGCTGTTGCCTCCGACTCCGTCATTACAGGTATTATTCTGGTTTGTCACAGAGAGGCATCGGTTCTATTCGATCCGGGCTCTACTTACTCTTATGTGTCTTCTTACTTTGCTCCTCATTTGGGTGTGCCTCGGGATTCTTTGAGTGCCCCCGTTTATGTCTCTACTCCTGTGGGAGATTCTCTTATTGTGGACCGCATTTATCGGTCATGTTTGGTTACTATTCGTGGTTTTAAAACCAGAGCAGACTTATTATTACTCGGTATGGTGGATTTTGACATTATTTTGGGCATGGACTGGTTGTCGCCCCATTTTGCTATTCTTGATTGTCACGCCAAGACCGTGACACTGGCTATGCCAGGTATTCCGTGTGTTGAGTGGAGTGGTACTGTAGACCACACTCCCAGTAGAGTTATCTCTTTTCTTAAAGCTCAGCGCATAGTGGAGAAGGGGTGTGCCGCGTATTTGGCTTATGTGAGAGATGTTAGTGTTGATACCCCTTCTGTTGATTCTGTTCCAGTGGTACGGGATTATCCCGATGTATTTCCAGCTGATCTTCCGGGCATGCCGCCTGATAGAGACATTGATTTCGGCATTGATCTGTTGCCGGGCACTCAGCCCATTTCCATTCCTCCGTACCGTATGGCTCCTCTTGAGTTGAAGGAGTTGAAGGATCAGTTGCAGGAATTGTTTGGTAAGGGTTTTATTCGACCCAGTGTTTCACCATGGGGTGCTCCTGTTTTGTTTGTGAAGAAAAAGGATGGTTCTATGCGCATGTGTATTGACTACCGCTAGTTGAACAAGGTTACAGTGAAGAACCGTTATCCTTTGCCTCGCATTAATGATCTGTTTGACCAGCTTCAGGGCGCACAAGTGTTTTCTAAGATTGACTTGCGCTCAGGTTACCATCAGTTTAAGATTCGGGAGCCAGATATCCCGAAGACTGCCTTCGGGACTCGATATGGCCATTACGAGTTCCTTGTCATGTCATTTGGGCTGACCAATGCCCCTGCAGCTTTCATGCATTTGATGCACAGTGTGTTCAGGCCATATCTTGACTCGTTCGTGATTGTTTTTATTGATGATATTTTGGTGTATTCCCGGAGTCGGGAAGATCATGAGCAGCACCTGAGGACCGTGCTACAGACCTTGAGGGAGAAAAAGTTATATGCAAAGTTCTCAAAATGTGAGTTTTGGCTGAGCTCTGTGGCATTCTTAGGCCATGTGATTTCTAGTGAGGGTATTCGGGTGGATCCGAGGAAGGTAGAGGTCGTGCAGAGTTGGCCCAGGCCGTCCTCAGCTACAGAGATTCACAGTTTCCTTGGCTTGGCGGGTTACTACCGTCGTTTTGTGGAGGGATTTTCATCGATTGCTGCCCTTATAACTAGATTGACCCAGAAGGGTGCCCCATTTCAGTGGACAGAGGAGTGTGAGGCGAGCTTTCAGAAGCTCAAGACAGCTTTGACTACAGCCCCAATCTTGATGTTGCCTACCGGTTCGGGGTCTTATAGTGTCTATTGTGACGCCTCGAGAGTTGGCCTTGGAGCAGTGTTGATGCAGGGCGGTAGGGTGATTGCCTACGCGTCCAGACAGTTGAAGATACATGAAAAGAATTACCCTGTCCACGACCTTGAGTTAGCTGCCATTGTTCATGCCTTGAAGATCTGGCGTCATTATTTATATGGAGTGCCTTGCGAGATCTATACTGATCATCGGAGTTTGCAGCACTTGCTCAAGCAAAAAGATCTCAATATGCGTTAGAGGAGGTGGTTAGAGCTGCTGAAGGATTATGACGTCACTATCCTATATCACCCGGGCAAGGGCAATGTGGTGGTGGATGCCTTGAGTCGCCGGGCGGAGAGTTTGGGGAGTTTGGCATATTTACCAGCTTCAGAGAGGCCTATGGCGATGGATGTTCAGGCCTTAGCCAGCCAGTTCGTGAGATTGGATCTTTCGGAGCCCAGCCGAGTTCTAGCTTGTGTGGTTTCCCGGTCCTCCATAGTTGATCATATCAGGGAGCGGCAGTATGATGACCCTCATTTGCTTGTCCTTCGGGACAAGGTTCAGCGTGGAGATGCCAGGGATGTGACCATTGGAGATGATGGAGTATTGAGGATGCAGGGACGGATTTGTGTGCCCAATGTTGATGGTCTTCGAGAGATGATTCTAGCAGAGGCCCATAGTTCGCGATATTCCATCCATCCGGGTGCCGCGAAGACGTATCAGGACCTGAGGCAGCACTACTGGTGGAGGCGGATGAAGAAGGATATAGTTGGTTATGTGTCTAGATGCCTCAACTGCCAGCAGGTGAAGTATGAGCACCAGCGCCTGGGTGGGTTGCTCCAGCAGATAGAGATTTCGTAGTGGAAGTGGGAGCGCATCACCATGGATTTTGTATCTGGACTTCCACGGACCCTGAAGAAGTTTGATTCCATTTGGTTTATTGTGGACCGGCTGACCAAGTCCGCTCATTTCATTCCTGTGTGTACCACTTATTCATCGGAGCGGTTGGCGGAGATTTATGTCAGGGAGATCGTCCGTTTGCATGGTATTCCAGTTTCTATCATTTCAGACAGAGGTACTCAGTTTACATCGCGGTTCTGGATAGCCGTGCAGCAGGAGTTAGGCACTCGGGTGGAGTTGAGCACAGCATTTCACCCCCAGACGGACGGACAGTCCGAGCGCACTATTCAGATTCTTGAGGATATGCTCCGTGCGTGTGTGATTGAGTTCGGAGGGTCTTGGGATCATTACTTGCCACTGGCGGAGTTTGCTTACAATAACAGCTATCAGTCCAGCATTCAGATGGCGCCGTATGAGGCTTTATATGGTAGGAGGTGCAGATCTCCGGTGGGTTGGTTTGAGCCGGGCGAGGCCAGGCTATTGGGCACAGAGATGGTTCAGGATGCATTGGAGAAGGTTAAGGTGATTCAGGATAGACTCCGTACAGCCCAGTCCAGGCAGAAGAGTTACGCAGACAGGAAGGTTCATGATGTTTCGTATATGGTTGGTGAGCGGGTTCTGCTTCGGGTCTCGCCTATGAAAGGCGTCATGCGGTTTGGGAAGAAAGGAAAGTTGAGTCCGAGGTTTATTGGCCCTTTTAAGGTCTTGAGGCGAGTTGGGGAGGTTGCCTACGAGCTTGCCTTACCTCCCAGTTTGGCCGGAGTTCACCCAGTATTTCATGTTTCGATGCTCCGGAGGTATCACGGTGATCCGTCACACGTGTTGGATTTCAGTTCAGTCCAGTTGGACAAGGATCTATCCTATGTTGAGGAGCCAGTGGCTATATTGGACAGACAAATCAGAAAGTTGAGGTCAAAGAACATTGCTTCAGTGAAGGTTCAGTGGCGGGGTCAGCCGGCCGAGGAGGCGACTTGGGAGACCGAGCAGGATATGCGCAGCCAGTACCCTCATCTTTTCTCTACCTCAGGTATGTTCTCTATGCTCGTTCGAGGACGAACGAATGTTTAAGTGTAGGAGGATATAACGACCCGGCCGGTCGTTTTTGGAATTTACGCCCCGATCCCCCATTAACTACTTCCCCTAAGTTCATTTCTGCCATTTTGGTATGCCGGGACGTTCGGTGTTAAGTTTTGGGACACTTAGTCCCTAAATGAGAGCTTAAGTGTTGAAAAATGGTCCGTAATCGGAACAGTGTGAAGACGACCTCGGAATGGAAATCCGATGGTTCCGTTAGGTGATTTCAGGGTTGGAAGCGTGTTCGGAATGTATTTTGGAGGCTCGTAGATCATTTAGGCTTGAAATGCCGAAGTTTGAATTTTTGAAGTTTCCGGTCCAATAGTGAGATTTTGATCCGAGGGTCGGATTGGAATTTCGGAAGTTGCAGTAGCTCCGTCATGTCATTTGGGATGTGTGTGCAAAATTTCAGGTCATTCGGGTGAGGTTTGGTTAGGTTTTTGATCGAAAGTGTGTTTTGTTGGAATTTGAAGTTCTTAGGCTGAATCTTTGATTTAATCGGACTTCCGGTGTGGTTTTAGGTTTTTTAAGGATTGGTACAAGTTCGAATAAGGTATTAGGTGGTATTGGTGCTTTTGGTTGAGGTTCTGGGGGCCTCAGGATGATTTCGGGTAGTTAACGGAGAAATTTCTAAGTAATTGCTGCAGCTGGTATTTTTCTTTCTGGTATTTTTGCTTCTGCGGCTTGGGAACTGCAGAACCGGAGCCGCAAAAGCGGCCTTGGACGTCGCACAAGCGGCTTGTGCCCCCTTCCTCAGAAGCCGCAGAAGCGGAGCCGCAGAAGCGGCCCAGCTATCGCAGATGCGGTCCTGTCCCTTTTAATGAAAACCGCATAAGCGGTTTGCTTTCCGCTTAAGCGGGACCGCAGAAGCGGTCCCTTGTCCGCAGAAGCGGAAATGACTGTTCAGAAATATCAATTTCGAGGGTTTAATTTCATAAGTTTGAAAATCGATTGAGAGCTCGGGAGAAGGCGATTTTGAGTGGGTTTTGAAGAGAAAATCATTGGGTAACATTTTCTTGATCCCTTTTCATTATATTTCATCATTATATAGCTAAATACATCATTGGAATTCGAATTTTGGACCAAAAATTGGATAATTTGGGGTAAAACTTCATTGGCTAGACTATTGAGTTTTGAGTGGGCATTTGACCTCCGATTTGGGAGATTTTTATATGGTTAGACTCGTGAGAGTACGAGGGTTCTAAAAATTTGAAAATTATTCGATTCCGAGACGTTGGCTTGAGGGGCGTTTTGGTCATTTTATCTATTTTGGCGCCCTAGCTTTAATTTTAATAGCGGAATCAGTTGTTTGCAATATTATTTACGATATGTAATTGAGTTGAATAGATTTGGGCCATTTGGAGTCGGATACTCGTGGCAAAGGCGCGGTTTCTAGTGATATTGAGTCGGTTCGAGGTAAGTGGCTTATCTAACCTTGTGTGGGGGACTTTTCCCCTTAGGATTGTTTTTCTTGATATTTGAGTGCCTTGTCGTGAGGTGACAGCACGTACTTGAGCCGATTGATGAAAAATCTGGTTTTCACTTAAGTTGTTGATATTTAGCTTTCTTTACTACTTGCCTTATCCTACTTGAAATTATACTTGTGCTAGATTTGGAAAGCATGTTTAGCTGACTTAACTGCCTAATTGCTTAAGTTGTTTGACTGTACTATGTGAAGCATGCTAGGCTAATTCTATCTGTTGCTCTGTCTTTCGTGCTTTATTCCTTGGTTTGTTTCTGGCTGTGGTTGCGCATTTACATTGGGACTACGGATGTGGGATTCCGGTAGCTCCCTCCCCCTTGGTTATTTACTTTGGGACTACGGGTTCGATTCCCGGTAGATCCCCCTGCACTTTTACTTTGGGACTGCGGGTTAGATTCCCGATAGATCCCCATGCATTTTTGATGGTTGGACTACGGGACAGTATCCCGGAAGATCCTTCGGTTTGGTATACGAGTTGGACTACGGGACGGTATCCCGGGAGATCCACTGGACAGTTGAGGAAAGGGATACAGGACGGTATCCTGGGAGACCCTCATTGTTATCATTGGTATTGAGTTGTATTTACTCTGTGTTTGCTCTGTCCTTTTGTGGTTGTTATTGTCTCGTTGACCTGCCTTATTTCACTACTGTATTTATTATTTCTGTCAGATTATCATACCGTTAATTATTGTTATTACTATATTTTGTCTCAGTATGGCCCTAACCTTCCTCGTCACTACCCAACCGAGGTTAGGCTTGGCATTTACTGAGTACCGCTGTGGTGTACTCATGCCCTTCCTGCGCATGTTTTTCATGTGCAGATCATCCAGTTACCTCTACTCAGGCGCACTATCAGTGAGGCAGGAGGACTACGGAGGCTTCGAGGTAGATCTGCTGCGTCCGCAGACCGACGAGTCTCCCTCTCACTCTATCTCTAGTACTTAGTTTTTCTTCTTCCGGTTGTTAGATATTCTGGAGTTTGGAGCCTTTACTTTTCGCTTCTGTAGCCTGTGTTGCCCGTGAGTTTCCGGGTTTTGGGGATTGTTTTGAACTTGTGATATTGAGTTGTACATGCCGTGCGACATTCAGTACAGTTTCTTTAGTATTTAATTTGGTTTCCTCTATTTTTCCGCAATTATTATATTTCCGCAATATTAGGCTTACCTGGTCGTGGGGACTAGATGCCGTCATGACATGTTCGCAGTCGGTGAACTAGGGTCGTGACATACACACTCTTCAATGGCACTCATAATTGGCATTGAAGAGGGGCTTGATCCTAGGTCCTTATTCCCTAGATGTAACTATAAATAGTGAGCTCTATTACCATTGTCAGGACACGACTTTTTCTGCAAACTTATGCTATAATATATTTCAAGCTTTATACAATTTTATTTTCTTGTTCTTTAGCTTCATCATTGTTCGGCCTGGAAGTCTGCCCCCGGAATTTCTGTTTTCCGTGATTTCATCTGCATTTCAATGCTAAGTATTGCACATTTCGTTAATTCTTTCATTATTACAGGATCAAATTAATTCACTTGTCTAGAAAACTACGTAT
Organism: Nicotiana attenuata; assembly: GCF_001879085.1. Lineage (NCBI taxonomy): Eukaryota > Viridiplantae > Streptophyta > Magnoliopsida > Solanales > Solanaceae > Nicotiana > Nicotiana attenuata. The sequence goes on along the minus strand of NW_017672065.1, from coordinate 125,580 downwards.
AAATTTAATTGTACCGTTTTACGGGTAAACAGTTTGGCGTCCACCGTGGGGCCTAGACAGCCATATAATTTAGTTGATCCTTGCATCTTTTACTAACGTGTTTTGATTATTTGTCTTATCAAAAATCATAAGAAATGGCAGATAACGGTGTTAACAACACACACAATCCTGAGGTTCGAGGAGACCAACCTCATTTCGAGGATTCAATCACTGACACCCACAATGAGGGGAACGATGCCACCCCAGTCTACGACAGGCAATACCCGCGACATATTCGGGAGGAAACTCTTAATGATGCTAAAGAGGAGCATGTTGTTGATGCGGTAAGGGTCTTACTAGAGCAACAAGCGATCATTCTAGGCCACCTCACACGGCAGGATAAAGTTATGATGGAGTTGAAACAGGCGTTATTGGGGGCTTCTAATAACGCGAATAGACAAGACCCAGTTCCTCCCAGCGCTCCTACTAATCGAACAATGCAGAGGGTCAACAACAACACCTCGAGGAGCGAGGTTGGTTCTGATGGAGCTGGGGGGGGGGGGCGGATCCGTCCCCAATGACGAAAATGATCCCTTCAAGAATGAACTTTTACGATTTATGAGAGAGGTGAATGACCGGACTCAAAAAAATACACTCAATTGTCATACAAACCAAGCGCGACACCAGAATTAATCCCGAAGCGGTTCAAAATGCCCGACGTGCCAAAGTATGATGGAACTTCAGATCCTCATGAGCATATTACCACCTATACAATGGCGGTGAAGGGAAATGATTTAGCTCCTCTCTAGATTGAATATGTTTTGCTGAAGAAATTTGGAGAGACTCTCACGAGGGGAGACTTGACGTGGTATTCATTGTTACCAGAGTATTCCATAGATTCCTTTGAGATGCTCGTGGATTCTTTTACTAAGGCTCATGCTGGGGCCAGAAAGGTGCAAGCCCGAAAGGCCAACATATTCAGAATCACACAAGGAGAATCTGAGTTGCTGCGAGAGTTCGTTACCTGTTTCCAAAAGGAGAGGATGTTGCTCCCCGCTGTTCTGGATGAATGGGCGGCTGAAGCATTAACCAAGGGACTGAATCCGAGAATTCAGAGCTTCCCGAAAACTAAAGGAAAGCTTGCTTGAGTTTCAAGCAACGACTTGGGCGGATGTCCACAATCGATACGAGTCAAAGATAAGAATCGAGGATGATCAAGTTGGTTTCCCGTCGCCGGCATGGGGACGGGAGAAGAACAAAGAAAAATCAAAAGACGATTTCGACACGGATAGACGGTCTTCGAGGGGCCGCTTTTTGCCCTACGAACAGATCGAGGGTCGTGACAGAGGTTTTCGATCAGCAGACAGGTTCCATACCGACAGAAGGACTGATAGCGGTCTGAATAATAGGTCATTGCAGGACAAAGAAGCATCAGGTACGCGGGATCCTTCCTACCCCAGGCTTTCAGAATACAATTTTAACGTCAGTGTAGTAGAGCTAGTATCCGCTATGAGAAATATCAAAGAAGCACGGTTCCCAAGGCCAATCAGATCCGATCCCAGCCATAGGGATCCCAACTTGTGATGTGAACACCATAGGTGGCCACCAGACTTGGGACTGCCGACATCTCTGGGAAGAAGTAGAGACACTACTAAAGAATGGTCATCTCAGAGAATTCTTAAGTGACCAGGCCAAGAACAACTACGGTCGCAACTGGGATAACGCGGAACCCCCGAAAGTAAGGGAATATCCCCCGCACCAGATGATCAACATGATCTTCGGGGGGAACGAGATCAGTAGGGTCACCTTCTCGGCAACAAAAAAGATGAAAGTATCAATAACCCATAGCAAGAGACTCCAGGAAGTTGTCGAAGACGACATCACTTTTACGGAGGAGGACGCAGACGGATTGCTGCTACCACACAACGACGTAATGGTAATTTCTTTAAATGTGCTAGACTTTAAAATCAAACGTGTTCTAATGGATCTAGGAAGTTCGGCCAATATCATACGATGAAGAGTATTTGAGCAAGCTAAACTCACCGGAAGCATCATTCCAGCCACAAAACTCCTCGCCGAATTCAACCTCGCGAGCGTGACAACCCGAGGAGAGATTTTGTTGCCCATGAATGCCGAAGGAGTGATGAAAATGACTCTTTTTGAAGTGGTAGATGATGATATGAGATATAGTATTATTCTAGGAAGACCATGGTTGCACGAGATGAAAGTTGCACCATCAACGTATCATCAATTGCTGAAATTTCCAACACCCGAATGGATTAAATGGATAAGGGGTGACCAACCGGCAGCAAAGGAGATGAATGCGATTTCGGTCTCCATTAGCAAAGGGAAGGAGCACGCAACATAGCAACTACAAGAACCGGCGCCCACTCCCGAATCGAATGAAGTTAGCCCGGGGGTAGAAGCGTCGAAATCTTATCGGGTGCCAAGGTATTTCCAGGTACCAGAAGAGGCGGATGCAACTAAATCCACGATGTAGGAGCTTGATCAAGTCGCATTGTTCGAAGAGTTTTTAGAAAGGAAATTCCACTTGGGGACAGGACTGCACCCCGAGCTCTGGTCTGGCTTTATTGAATTTCTTAAATATAATGTCGATTGTTAGGGGTGTTCATAAAAATCTAAAAAATCAAACCAAACCGAAAACCAAACCAAACCGACCAAAAAAACCGATACTTTTTTGTTTGGTTTGGTTTTGGTTTTGAATTTTAAAAATCGATCAAATTTAGTTTGGTTTTGGTTTTAATCAGGAAAAAAATCGGAAAAAAACCGAACCAACCTGGCTATAGGAGTAGCTATTTCAAATTTATTATTACACCTACCTATATATATATATATATATATATATATATATATGTGTGTGTGTGTATGTGTGTGTGTGTGTGTGTGTGTGTGTGTGTATGTGTGTGTGTGTGTGTGTGTGTGTAGTTTTATATAAAGTTTCAAAAATTATTTTGCTTTACTCTGGACAACTAGTGAGTAAGATGGGCTCAAAGTTGATTTACTTACTTACTTAGGAAAGTGGCCAAAGTTTTTTTCTCTCGGCGCATGTTAAGCTGGTATGCTAACATACATTGGTAACTGAAAAAATGACCAATAACCGCCATAACCGTCCGGTGACTACGACGGAGGCGATGATTACGCCGGCAACTGGAATACTAAGGAGGAAAACTCCATTGACGTTTGTAAGCTTCTTACCTTCGAAGTTTCAATCAATTGAAGAGGAGAGTGAAGTTGAAACAGAATGGATTGATCCAGCTCAAATCCTCTTGCAAGAGGAGGTAAGGAACAAGTTAAGAAGGAAATTCATGAACCAAGGCGACTCCAATTTTCTGAAATTGGAACTGATAAGCAACCCAGAAGTGAGGTGATGACGGACCAGAATGAACGAAATGAAGGACTAAAGAACAACCGTGTTTCACAAATGGGTAAACCACTTACCTATGTTCCTCCATCAATCAGGGATGGCAAAGTGGTGGTGAAGATTGTGGAGGATGACATCAAAACGCAGAAAGAGGTGTGGAATTCTGCACTAATCGGATATGTGCTGGGGGACACACCATATGTTCGATCAATGGACAACTATGTGAGTACGGTATGGAATTTTGTTGCTAAACCTAAAATTTTGTACCATGAAGAGGGATACTATATATTCAAGTTCCAAACAATTGAGGATAGGGATTTGGTTCTGCAATCTGGGCTATATACATACCACAACAAGCCGATGATCTTGAGGAACTGGGAAATTGACTTCTATTTTGATCCAGAGTGCCTTAGCACTATTCCATTGTGGGTAAAATTCCCAGGACTACCAGTGGGATATTGGTCCCCTGAGGCACTAGGCAAATTGGCCAGTGGAATTGGGAAACCACTATATACATATAAAACAACTGCTGACATGGAGAGGATCTATTATGCTCGAGTTTTGATTGAAGTGGATGTTGCTCAACCTTTGCCTGAATGTATTGAGCTTGACACGCCTTTTGGAACTTTCCAGCAACAGGTGACATATGACTGGAGGCCAAAATTTTGTGTAGACTGCATAAAATTTGGCCATGATGCAGAAAACTGTAGAAGAATTGAGCCAGGAACAAAGGAAGATACCTACCAGGAAGTAACTAAGAGGAAAAGGAGAAGAAATAGAAAAAAGAGGCCAGTATGGATGGTTAAAGTATTAGAGGAAAATCATGGGGCAAACCAAGAAGAAACTCAACATGTAGCAGCAGAAGGGGAGGCACAACAAAATGCTTTCCAACAGCAGAACTAGAAGGGGCAGCAAAATGAGCAAGAGATTAGTACATAAGCAAAGGGCAAGAACAAAGCTATACAAGAGCCTATGCTGCATGATCCTGTGATGATAATGAGAGCAAACAGATTTGTTGTTCTGAGAATTAAGGAGCCTAAAACTACAGGGGACAAACCTGTAGATGGTCAGAAGGTAGCAGAACCCCTATGATAGTATGCACATGGAATATCAGAGGGCTGAACAAGCTCTCAATACAGAAGGAGTTGAAGCTCTTTCTGGAAAGACAAAAAATAGATCTCATGGGATGTGTGGAAACTAGAGTAAAAGAAGGGAAAGCAAAGAAAATCTTGCAAAAAGTAGCCAGGGGTTGGAAGTACTGCTGTAATATAACACAACAGTAAATGGCAGAATTTGGCTTCTATGGAAAGAAAGTATAAATGTACAGATTCAAACTATAAAGGATCAGTACATACACTATTCAATAGAGGAAAGTTCAACTCAATTCACCACAGAATTTACAGTGGTATATGCTAAAAACACACTGCAAGAGATGGAGGAATTATGGAGTGAACTGCAACAGTTTGGGAAGCAAATTGGTAATGCTTGGCTCCTAAGTGGTGATTTCAATAATGGACTTACCACTGATGATAGAATTGGGCAACCAGTTACAGCTAAGGAGGTACAAGGGTTCCAGGAATTGCTAAATAGCCTGCAATTGACACCCATAAGGTCAATAGGTAGGCACTTTACTTGGTGCAACAAAAAGCCTGTGGGAAGTAGAGTTTATAGCAAAATAGATTGGGCTCTGGGCAATTTTCAATGGATGCAACAATATGATCACATTGAGGCAGATTTCCTAAACCCTGGAGTATCTGATCATTCCCCTGTGATAATGAGGTGTGGAGAGAAGAGAAGAATGTACCCAAAGCCATTTAAGTTCTTTGTTAATGTCATGGAACACCCTGAGTTTCATGCACGACTAAAGAAAGTATGGGGGCAGAATAAGAATATGAATGCCATGTTGAAGGTCAGCAGAAAGTTGCAGGAGCTGAAGCATGAACTGAAGGATCTTAATCATTATATGGCATCCTATCAGCAAAGGCTGAATCAAGCTAGACAAAAGCTGGAGATTGTGCAAGCAAACATAAATGTTCAACCATTTTGTCAGAGCCTATTTGATCAGGAGAAAGAGATCCTAGCTGATTTAGATAGATGGAGCAATATTGAAGAACAAGTACTTAGACAAAAATCCAGAGCAAATTGGATCCTGTATGGTGACAGTAACTCAAAATACTTCCATGCCCAGTGGAAGATTAGACAAAGCAAGAACACAATCTCCTCCATTTATACAGAGACAGGCATTAAACTCACAGACCCAGTGCAAGTGGAATCAGAATTCATGGTTGTGTTCAAAGGATTAATGGGGAGCTGTAGTGGTGAGATCAAATGTCCAAATTCAGAGATCATTAAAAAAGGGCCAGTGTTGACAAGGGAGCAACAATTAGAAATGATAATGACAGTGACACTTACAGAAATAGACAATGCTATCAAAGACATGCCAACAGATAAAGCTCCAGGGATAGATGGTTTCCCAATAGAATTCTTCACAAGGAACTAGGAGATAGTGAAGAATGATATATATGATGCAATACTGAATTTTTTTGAAACAGGAAAGATGCAGAAGAAGGTGAACTGTATAGCAATCACCTTGATACCCAAGGTTAGTTCACCAACATTAGTTAAAGACTACAGACCTATTGCATGCTGTAACACCCTATACAAAATCATAGCAAAGATACTACAGCTGAGAATTAAGAGGGTGATTGGGAGCATAGTGAGCCAGTCACTATCAGCTTTTGTAGAAGTAAGAAGCATCATTGACGACATATTGTTCAGTCATGAACTGTTCAAAGGATACAATAGGAAATGGGTGTCTCCTAGATGTGTCATGAAAGTGGATCTTAGGAAGGCCTATGATACTATAGATTGGAGTTTCTTGAGGAGAATGCTCAGTGATCTTGGCTTCCCATTCAGATTCATTGAATGGATTATGGAATCTGTTACAACTGTCTCATACTCTCTAGTGATACATGGAGGTCTCACCAAACCATTTCAAGGACAAAGAGGTATCATACAAGGGGACCCTATGTCCCCATACCTCTTTGTAATTGCAATGGAATATTTGAATAGGGAAATGATGATGCTAGCAGAGAATGGGTATTTTAATTTCCATCCTAGATGCAGGAAGCTGGGTATAATTCACATCTGTTTTGCAGATGATCTGCTTTGCAGATGATCTGCTTATGTTTTGCAGGGCAGACATTGGATCCATCAGCCTACTCCAAGAGGTGTTTCAAAAATTCTCTGAAGCTACTGGTTTACAAGAAAACAAAGACAAGAGCTCTATCTATCTAGCTGGAGTGACTGAAGATGGAAAGCAGGAAATATTGAACATGCTGGGATTTGAAGAGGGTAAATTACCATTCAGATATTTAGGGGTTCCACTATCCTCTAAAAAGCTAACTGTGAACCAATGCTTGCCCCTAATAGAGAAGATAACTGATAAAATCAGATGCTGGTCAGCAAGATTGTTATCATATTCTGGCAGACTTCAATTGATAAAGTCTGTACTATTTGGCATCCAAACTTACTGGGCACAGATATTCCTGCTCCCTAAGAAAGTCATGAAGATGATTGATGCAGTTTGCAGAACCTTTTTGTGGACAGGAGAAGCAAGTTCACAAGGAAAGCACTGATAGCATGGGAACAAATATGCAGGCCTACATCTACAAGAGGATTGAATGTCATCAACTTAGGACTATGGAACAAGGCTGCTGTGATGAAACAACTATGGGGAGTTGCAATGAAAAAAGACTGTTTGTGGATAAAATGGGTCCATAACTACTATATTAAGAAACAGAATTTGGATGACATGCCTATACCTAAGACTGCAACTTGGGTAATCAGGAAAACAATAGAGACAAGGGAAGACTTACATCAACAACAGGTACAGGGGACCCTGTGTGATAAAATGAAGCCACTATTGGTACAGGGCAAATTTTCTATAAAGCAAGCATACTTCATGTTGATGCCCCAGTACCAGAAAGTTCAATGGAGGAGCATAATCATGCAGACAAACATCCACCCCAGATATAGATTTATAACATGGTTGGCTGCACATGAAAGACTAGCTACTATGGAAAGACTAAGTAAGATGGGAATACAGGTGCCACAGGATTGTGTCTTCTGCAAAGCTGTCACAGAAACACTGCACCATCTCTTCTTTGAATGCCCAGTCACAAATAGAGTATGGGCAAGGCTATTACTATGGCTTGACATGAAGAGAAGCATAAAGGGATGGAGAGAAGCACTAAACTGGGCAAGCAATATGGCCAGGAAAAAGACAGGGAAAGCAACAATCATCAGTTATGTGTTTGCGATGCTGGTATATAGTATATGGAGGGAGAGAAACATGATAAGATTTCAGCAGGGTATTTTTGAGGAGCAAAGATTATGCAGAGAAATAGTCCTACATGTACACACAAGAGGAAGAAGGCAACTAAAGTGGCAGAGGACACTACAGAGGCTTGATAGTTTTGCTTGAGTTTCATGTAATTGTCTGTACAATTGGTTGTAATTAGAGTTTCAGTAGTAGTTTGCCTAGTTGGTTAGAATAACAATGCAATTGTAACTAGGAGGAGCATAGTCGAGTATAGATTGTAGCTGGTCAACAGCTACATGGCTTGTACAGTTATACTTTGATTAATACAATATGAGTTAATCAAAAAAAAAAGTTTCAAAAATTTAATGGTAAATGTTAATAGTTTGCACTTTTAGTATAGTTCTTTACCTTTACATTCTAGATTGATTGGTAGTTTTTTTTTGTTAAGTGTAAGAATCCATTTCGTGTTAAAAATAATATATTTTTAATTGAGTCCTTAAATTATTCATCACTATTTGATTCAATTATCATTAATATGTCTTGGTAAATAATAGATTTCTCAAAGGGCAATTGATTTGATAGTGTTACGTTGAAATGTGGTCGTCAGTATGTGTTTGGTAGTGTATGTCTTATATTTAAGAAAAAACCAACAAATAACCGAAAAAGTCGAAAAACCGACAAAACCCGACATAAACCGAATCGAGAAAAAACCGACTTAATTAGTTTGGTTTGGTTCTAATAACTGAAAAACCGACTTACTTGGTTTGGTTTCTTTTTAGGGAAAAACCGATCCAAACCGAACCATGAACACCCCTACCGATTATTTTGCGTGGTCGCATGCAGAAATGACAGGTATCCCAACGGAGGTGGCCGTACACAAGCTAAGTTTGGATCGCAACATACCTCCGGCAAGGCAAAAGAAACGCCCTATTGCGGAGGCCAAAAATAAATTCGTCAAAGAAGAGGTAACTCGCTTACTTGATATCGATTCGATCCGAGAGGTAAAGTATCCAGACTGGTTAGCTAACGTAGTAGTAGTTCCTAAAAGGAACAATAAATTTTGTATGTGCGTAGATTATAAGGACTTGAATAAGGCATGCCCGAAAGACTCGTTCCCACTGCCAAACATAGATCAAATGATCGATGCAACGGCCGGGCACGAGTTAATGAGTTTCCTTGATGCTTACTACGGGTACAACCAAATTAAGATGAACCTGGAGGATCAGGAAAAGATTTCGTTCATAACAAATTTCGGCACATATTGCTATAATGTGATGCCATTCAGTTTGAAGAACGCCGGAGCCACTTATCAGCGACTCGTAAACAAGATGTTTGAAAAACAAATAGGGAAAACTATGAAAGTTTATATAGACGATATGCTCGTTAAGACTTTGAATGCATGTGATCATCTTAAGCATCTGCAAGACACCTTTGACGTCTTAAGGAATCATAACATGAAGCTTAAACCCGAGAAATGCACGTTCGGTGTCAGCTCTGGCAAGTTCCTTGGATTTCTGGTATCACAAAGGGGGATTGAGGTAAACCTCGATAAGATCAAGGCCATCGAAGACATCCCGGACCAGCTGTCAAGCGTGAAAGAAGTCCAAAGGCTCACGGGAAGATTGGCCGCTTTGAGAAGGTTCATTTCCGGTCGTCAAAAAAATGCCACCGCTTCTTCGCATTACTCAAAAAGAAAAAAAAAACTTCGAATGGACCCTGAAGTGCCAACATGCTTTGAGAGATTTGAAAAGGTACTTGTCAAGCCCTACATTACTTTGGAAACCAAAGGATGGTGAAACACTGTTGGTTTACCTCATAGTCTCAGAAGTAACGGTAAGTGCAGTTTTATTCTGGAGGACGAAGGTACGCAAGCTCGTATTTATTACGTTAGTAAAATTTTAACGGGAGCAAAAACTCACTACCTGCATTTGGAGAAGCTGGCCTTAGCTCTCGTAGTCGCCGCTCAGAAGCTGCCCGATAGCCGTGGTGACCACTTTTCCTTTACGGAGCATCCTTCACAAACCCGAACTCTCGGGTAGGTTGGCCAAATAGGCCGTTGAAATGAGTGAAATCGACATAGAATATAAATCAAGGACTGCGATTAAGTCACAAGTCTTGGTTGACTTTGTAGCCGATTTCAGTGCGGGATTGTTGCCTCTAACAACCAAAGAGGCAGCAATGGTGTCAGAATCGACATTGGAAGTTTGGACCTTATTTATGGGGAGCCTCCAACGTAAAACGGTCCGGGCTTGGCATAGTATTAACCACGCCTTCGGGAGAAACCTTAAGGCAGGCCATAAGAACGATCACTTTAACTAACAATGAAGCAGAGTATGGGGCTTTGATTGCAGGACTCGAACTGGCCCGAGGACTAGATTCTGAGGTCATAGAAATCAAGTGCGACTCATAACTGGTTGTAAATCAGGTCTATGGGATCTTCGAAACCAAAGAGGAGCGTATGCAACAATACATGGTAAAGGTACAGGCTCTGCTGGCTCAATTTCGGGAGTGGGCGATTATTCACATCCCGAGGGAAGAAAATGCAGAAGCAGATACACTAGCTAACCTCGGTTCATCAACGGAAAGGAAGGGATCAGAGTCCGGGATAGTAGTACAACTGATGCACTCGGTCCTGGACATAGATAGCTACTATGAGGTAAATACGACTAATTTGGTCTTGGACTGGAGGAATGAGATCATCGATTATCTCGAGCACTGGAAATTGCCCGAAGATGCCAAGGCATCCCGGGTGTTGCGTGCCAAAGAGGCATGGTATAGCTTCAAAAGAGGACAATGGTATAGAAAATCTTTCCAAGGCCCGCTGGCCCGATGTTTGGGAGCATCCGAAGCTAATTACGTTATACAAGAAGTCCACGAAGGGATATGTGGAAACCATTCGGGAGTAGACTCTTTAGTGTTAAAGCTGGTAAGGGCAGAATATTATTGGCCCCGCATAGAATAAGACGCCAAAGCTTTTGTACAAAAATGTCACTACGCACCGCTGGTACATCAATCGGTAGAGCCACTACACTCAGTTCTATCTCCGTAGCCGTTCATGAAATGGGGGATGGACATCGTCGGACCACTGCCGTCGGCTCCCGGTAAGGTAAGATTTCCTTTTATTTTAACTAACTATTTTTTTAAGTGGGTGGAAGTAGGTCCCTATCAGAAGATCGGCGAATGCGAAGTGGTAGATTTCTTGTGGGAAAACATAATCTGCAGGTTCATAATACCAAAAGAGATAGCGTGCGATAATGGGTCGCAATTTATTGGCTCAAAGATTACAAAGTTCCTTGAAGATTTGAAAATAAAGAGGATCACATCTTCACCCTACAATCCTAGCACAAATGGTCAAGTAGAGTCAACAAAAAAAGTACAACAACAACATACCCAGTATAATCCCACAAATGGGGTGAGTCAACAAACAAAGTGATTATACAAAACTTCAAGAAAAGGTTGGAATCGGCTAAAGGTAAATGGCTTGAGGAACTACCCGGGGTGTTATGGACATATCGAACTACGGCCAAATCAAGCACAGGAGAAACTCATTTTTCACTCGTATACGGAGCGGAAGCCTTAATCCCGGTGGAAGTAGGGGAGCCCACCTTGAGATATTTCTAAGCAAATGAAGAATCAAACAGCGAAGCAATGTTGATCAACTTGGAACTGCTCGATGAGCATAGGGACTTGGCGCATATAAGAATGGCAACCCAGAAGCAAAGAATGGAACGATATTATAATCGAAGAGCCAACCTCCATTATTTCAAAGTAGGAGACTTGGTCTTAAGGAAAGTAACTCAAAACACCCGAGAGCTCAACGCAGGAAAGCTAGGTCCAACATGGGGAAGGCCCCTACCAAGTTTCAGCTGTTACCGGGAAAGGTTCGTACGAATTGAAGAATCAAGATGGAGAAAAGTTGCCCAGCAACTGGAACGTGGCACACCTCAAAAGATATTATTACTGATAAACATCATTTGTACTGAAAGTATGTGCTACACTCTTTTTCCCTTCGTCCAGTTTTTGTCCCAAGTAGGTTTTTCTAGCAAGGTTTTTAACGAGGTAACAATGGAAAGCATACTACGAAGAAAGAAGCAGCAATAAGACCTTCTAATATCAAGGCACACAAGCGAAGAACCATACGGGCGGTTAGTTAATCTTTCGCTCGATAGCAAAATTCCTACTAGGAAGTTATGTTTGCTATCGAACAAAGATTAACCGATCGTTCGCTAGTGCGAACCACTAAAGGATTGTTAGATAGTCTTTTGCTCGATAGCATAAATTCCTAAGGGGAAGCAAAGTTTGATACCGAGTTGAAGATTGTCCAACAATTCATTAGTGGGGCCATCGAAGGTACAAAACTTCCAGTGTTCCAATTCGCATTCGAACACTTGGGGGGGGGGGATGATATAAGGATACAACAACAAAAACTGCCACGTCGACCAGAAAACGAAAACTGGAAACATAGTTGTATCATCGGGACGGGGGACTACGCGGCCAACCTCGTAGAAACAAGTTGACAAGTTAGCCACAAGTAATAGCAATTTCTTTTTAGCATAACAACTACTTATTTACTTTTTGAAAATGGAATGAATAAAGTGAAATCCTTTTATTTCTATCTTGTTTCTTGTCTAAACAATGAATTGAGTTGAAAGTTAAACAAGTACTTCAAATGCTAGTGCCGTAATGAACAGGAGACGTCCTCTTCAAGAGCACCATAAACATAAGAGAGCCCCCTCTTATGAAAAGCCTCACGTTAAAGGATTGATTTTGGAAGAACTTATACCCAGAATCAAAATGCCTTTAGGTAAAAATACACCCGAAGCATTGTAAAAAAAAGACGCAAAAAGCAAAGTTACGCAAATACTTACGAAAACCCTCACGTTAAAGGGTTGATTCGGATGAATTTATGCCTGAAATATAGATGCTTTTGGGGAAAAAATACACCCAAGGCCTTACATAATCATACGCAAATAGTAAAACTTGCGCAAAACACTTAAGCAAAAAAGAATGCAAAGGTTAAAACTTGCATAAATGTTCTAACGAAAGAACGTAGAAAGACTCATGCAATACTTGAGCAAAAAGATGTATTTACTTACAATAAATGTGAAAAAATGGCACAGATACAAAAGTTGGGGAAAAAAAGGAAAAGCTAAACTGCTGCATCTCCGGAGCTTAGAGGAAGAGAAGCGTCCGCACTCCCGGGGGAAGTGGACAGATCCGCCGCCGGTTCGATATCTTGGCCTTCATCATTTGGGCCCTCAGAATCATCATCTTCCGGTTCCTCTTCAGTTCCCGAGAACTCAAAACTGGAACCAGAAGAACCAGAAGTATCAGGCCCTGCCGGGAGACCACTTTTATCAGCTAACTCAAGCTCACGGGCCTTTGCAATTTCAGCATCAAAGTCAATGGTATCAGCTTTGGCCTCTTCCAAGGTTTTTCTCCTCATGCTGTACATAACGTAAAGTTTTCTCAACAACTAAGGAAGTCGCTCGGCGCTTAAGTTCTTCTTGAGTTAGGTTACCTCGGCAGAAAGGTTTTCCTGGGCGGATCTAATGGACTTGAGGTTCACGTCAAGTTCGCGGACAGTAGAGTTGAAAATTCTATTATGCTCAATGGTCTTTCTATACTTCTCCTCCAACTGAGCATATTTAATCCCCACAGCAGCAAGCTCTTCAATCTTGGAATTCAAGGTTGCCTCTAAATTGATCAATCTTTCAGCGGAGGCAGCTTCACAATCGGATGCAGCAAAAACGACATTATGAACTTCAACCCATTTGGCTTAGCCTATTTAAATTGAACCCTCAACGGGGGGATCTCTTGACTAGGGGTATCCACTTCCTGCTTGCTTTGCTGTAATCGAGTTTTTAACACAACAGCCTCAGTAGTTTTGGTTTCCAGTTCCGAGAGGCGAATAACGGCTTGATCCCGTTCAACCAAAAGTTGATCCCGCTCGGAGGTAAGTTCCTCATTTTCCCGAATTAACCTCTAAAGGTCCTCGGAAGCAAGAAAGTTGGCCTACGAAATAAGAGGGGCAAATTCAGCATATTTTCAGACAAAAATAGAAGAAATAGTAAAGGAAGTAAAGAGTGTACCGTTGTGGCATTGTGCATGGCATTGGTCAACAAGCACTCTCCCGAGAGAGCCTGTATCTTTTCCCAATCTTTCTCTAAAGCCAAAGGTTTTAGGTGGTAAGCAAGTTCCACCGTCCGGGATAGCAAATGGCATCCGGTGGAGACCGAGAGAGTAACGTTCCTCCTCCTTTGCGGATCTTCTGAGGGGGAGCCATAACTTTGCCCCAAATTCCCATTAACTAGGGACTGGGGAAGAGGAACATCTTCTTCTTGGGCTGACGCGCCAGTGGAAATGATGTAGCATTTGTTGGCAAAAGAGTTGGTGAAGAAGGTGATGAAGCTGATGGCATTGAAGGATAAAAGGCAGCTACGGCGAATGCAGTGCTGGTTGTTGGTTGCTCATCAACCGAAGATGGCAGGGGCCCGGTACTCAGCCTCACGGTACTAGGCGCATTGACTAGGATCAGGCAATGAGTGTTGGCCTTTCCCACCATTTCAAACTCCCCCCAGAGCGCCGAGACATCGTCCTCGGTTGGTGTAACTAACTTAACAGGTTAAGCATCCTGTTGAGATGATAAGGATCGTCGTCTTCTATGTAGAGAAGCTCCCTCATCACTAGCTTCTCCATCATCGTCGATCATCACAGTGTCTATGACCGGACCAGGTGGAGGGCATGTCACCATGAATTCCAGAGATGACTCGGGGGCGACATTCTTTGCCCTCTTATTCTTTTCCCAGTCGCGGATGAACGCTTTCTTTTTGGTTGCTTGTTCTCTAGCCCGGGACTCCGTGACACAACACTTGTACCCGAAGCAGACCAGGAGACACCTGTTCGAGTAAGCGCCTCCTGAAGCACCCTCGCTGCATCAACAAGATCAGCCAAAATATCCTCCTCGGGGATGATAATCGAGCCCGTAGGTAGACCTAATTTCAGAAAAAGTGAAGGAAAGAAAGGATCAATCAATTTCCTCACATAAAAAGTAGAAATGAGACGAGTCTAAGTTACCATGATTTTTGGCCTTCCACCCGTATTTGAAGGCCAGTTTTATCCACGTGCGAGTTTCGGGCATAGTCACGTCCAAGATTTTCTGGACCCACTGGTCCAAGACTTCAACCCTAGGTAGAACCCATCGAGTTGCTGAAACAGGTGAAGGAAAAAGGATCAATACGGATATGAAAAGATTTCCTAATGAAAGAAATATTAAACAAGGAACTTACTAATGCGGTTCCATGATTCCGGAAAGAATGAAGCCGTTACCGGAATAATATCATCGGTGGCAACTGCAACGAACTGTTCCATCCACCCACGGTCATTGTTATCATCCATGCTTGATAATAGAGCATGGTGGTCGCGTTTGCTGAAGTTTATCATTCTCCCGCGGAAGACTTTGGGGGAACACATGAGATAAAGATAGCTCATCTCCCGTCTCTTGGCACAAGTGCAGAAGACAAGCAATCATCCTCCACACAGAAGGACTTACTTGTGCCAAACACACTTGGTAAAAGAGGCAGAACTCCGCAATAACGGAGTCAAGCTCTCCGCTCAAAGAAAATGCTCCCAAAGTAAAAGGATAAGTGTAAATGTATGTAAAACCCTCCCTGGGTAGGGTTACTCACTCTGTTTGATCAGGAGCAATAATGTCTAAATCATGACAACGGCAATCTTCCTTCACAACAGAAATATTGGAAGGACGGATGGAAGAAGGGTATTTGCCAACGGCCCACGTGCGAGGGTTAGCCGAAGGGAATTTCTCTTTAAAGTCTTTTGTCGTAACAAGACTTCTAAGGATGACGGAACCCACTGTTGGAGGAGCAGCATCCTTGGCTTTGCTTTTGCTCTTTGAAGAGCTGGTGTTCTTTGAAAAAGAAGCCATTATATGTTACAGATGAAGGAAAAACTTTCTCGTTTGAGGGAAGTTAAAGAAATGGTGAAGAACAATAACCTTGGGAAGATTGAAGAGTTATGGAGTATGAGTAAAGAAGATTGATGCGTATAAGTAAAGTTTTATGCTTCTAAATTCGTGGCTACGATTACCTCGATAACCGACGAAGGCTATGATGAATCGAGGGATGACGCTTTTTCGGGGCATTAAATGCGAAGAGACGTGCGTCCAATCAACTATCAGAAGCTTTTCAGAAGGAATCATAGTAATTTTCGCCAAAAAGAGTATTTCTACCTACTTTCCGGTGACACAAAATTATGCCACCAGAAAGCAGGGAGACTATACGGTGTCGCCCCCCCTTTTTTCCTCGCGGAAGTCTGGGTTTCGACATTCATTGGCAGCAACTCGTTTCCTTTTGGAAATTGGGTATTTGAAAAGTCACCACCTAATGGATTAAGGTGCGTTAGGGCACCTAGAGAAATTAACTCATATAACTAGTTTGCATTACCAGAGAATAGGGTAAGGGCTCGAAATAACCTTGAGGGGAAGGTGTTAGGCACCCCTCGCGGTCACAACGGTGGGTCCCGTCCGAACTCAATTATGTGAATTAGTCATTTAACAGGTAAGCAGTCTAAGCACACATTTGCAAATAAAGGGAGTTTAGGATAAGTAGTCTAAGCACACATATGTAAAGGAAGTTTAGGATAGGTAGTCTAAGCATACATATGTAAATAAATGAAGTTTAGGATAGGTAGTCTAAGCACACATATGTAAATAAAGGAAAGGAAGTCCTGAGTTGGTTAGCCTATAGGATCACATCTATACAATACTCGGTAAGCCTTCCTCAAATAGAGGGGTTACACGTGGCATTAGCGCACAGGTCATCATATCCTTTTGCTACCTAGTTACCCTCCCCTTAGAGGTTATATAAGCGATTTTAATTTACGAACTCTAAGCGTGCTTTACCCGTCCCTTCCTTGTGGCCCTGGAGGTGTTTAGGACCTCTAATCTTAGGCAGTTCTAGACCCTCCTAAGGTGTCTAAAAAGAAAAAATCTAAGCGACAACAAAGAACATACAGGACTGTCAAATAAGAAAACAATTAAGGGGCTCATGGTTACCTCCACACATAAACAAATAAGTAGCACGTCTTAAACATCAAATTTTAAAGAATTTTAGAAGGTCTTAGAACAGGATATCTAGGTGAGCATCACAAACATAGAATATGCAGCATTGTTTTAAAGCGAAGTAGCATAAACCTAATCAGTTTGCCTACTGATTTTAGAACATGTTAAACCTGGACAATTTTACAAACATAACACCATTTCGCAGTTTTTATGAAACCCTTAATTACCTAAGGCTTGCCTAGGTGTGAATCTGTTATACCACTATAAACATGCTGTCTAAAATAGAATTCTGGGAATTAGTCAAATAGCTTGAGTTTATTAAATCGTATAGGCATGCTGCTCTAGGTGCTGAATGTTACAAGAAGCTGATTTCATGCATATTTATACTAGAACATGATATCTATGTGTTGGGGCTGTCTTTAAACCTCTTTATAGATAATTATTCATTTAAGCGACATAGAAAAGATTTAAAGCAAATGCCAACAGAGTCCTAAGGCAGGATTTCTAATGCACAGAGAGAGATGGTCATTTTATTGGGCATTATTACAGCGGTGACTTTAACAACAGATTTTCGGGTGATTACGACTTGTGCAGAAACATAGTTTTCGTGATAATAGAATGATGAGCCTATAACATGTTTTCTAATGGGAAAAATCAGTAACATGATCATCCTAAAGCAAGATATCTAATGCACATATTTATGGCATGGTTTTTAATACA
Source organism: Nicotiana attenuata (assembly GCF_001879085.1). Lineage (NCBI taxonomy): Eukaryota > Viridiplantae > Streptophyta > Magnoliopsida > Solanales > Solanaceae > Nicotiana > Nicotiana attenuata. The sequence continues at coordinate 108,096 of NW_017672065.1, read as the reverse complement.
AATATGCATAGCAAACCCAGAGGCATGATATCTATTGCATAATATAAACCTAAAGCGTGATTTCTATCAACATAATATAAACCTAAAGCATGGTTTCTACTGCAAATCAACATATATATAAACCTAAAGCATGATTTCTACCCCGTTTCCCCACAAAATCGTATAGGAACCCTCCCTTTTTACTAATTTCCCCAATATCTGTTTACAAGAAATTATTATTACAGACCAATAGTGAATGAATTACATGAATAAATATAAACTATCTATAGGGAGCCTGATCTGGGCCCAATAGTAAACCTGGGGATGTCATGCCTTCAAAAACAGTCTCAAATACCAAGAATCTCACAGCCAATGATATGTCCTGGTGTGTCAGAGTTACCTAAGGACCTCAGGGATCCCGGGCAGTGCTCACACCAAGACCCTTTCTTAAAATAGAGAACTGGTTCTGTGCAGTGTGGAAGGGCCAGCCCTGGTGTGCCAGAGTTCAAAGAAATCTCAAGGATTCCCAAGCAGTACACACACCAGAGGGGCAGAATTTAATAGTCTATGAGTAAAGTGAGATTGCTTGACACAGTTTTGAAAGACTTAGTAAAATAGTGTAGAGACAATTTTAGTAGTGGAAAGATTTTCAGGAACAGAAACAGTTTAAGAAAATACTAAGACAGGAAAACAGTTTTGAAATCAGTTCTGAGAAGAGCAAGGATACAATCACACATACTTAGAATGCTTAGGATCACAACCATTTAACAGGCAGTTTACGCACGGGGGTGAATGGGGTTGGGAACATATAGAGTTCATATCAGGTATACATGAAGGGGGAGGCATATAGACAACAAATGCACAGAACACTTAGGAGTCTATTGATTTAGAGACCTAACAAGTTAGCCGTGATAATAGGCAGTTAAAGCATAGAGCAGGAATGCAGAAAAATCATGTTGAAAACAGGGTACATTGGACAAAACTAGTCATAAAATTAGGGTCAATCGAGTTCATTAGGAGGCTAAGTTGCTAACATGATCACACCGATTTGAAGGGAGTAAACAAAGAATAATAAACATGCTGGCCAAGTATTAAACAAGCGAGTGAGATTTAGACATGCTGATTACATACTTGAACAAGAGAGGACATAATTTAGACTTGCTGAATAAAGTAGTAAACAGGAAGATAAAGTAAATATATAGCAAATCGAACTAGTGCAAAACATGGAACACATAGAGTTTGAGTTTCAGAATTGAACTGGAGACATACCTGTTAGAGAAGCAAAGTGCAGAATGTAAAGTAAGTGTAATCCCACTGTCTAGCCTTGGCTTTCAGCCGGCTAGACCAACAGTTAGCACAAGTAACAGAGAAAGAAGAGAGAGTTTGAGTGTGTGTGTGTGTGTATTCTGAACTTAGTTCGTGTGTTGAGAGGTAGAATAAGAGTGTTTATATAGCAATATAGGAGCGGAACAAACAAGGTAAAAGAATCATCATTCAGTCAATTAAGGAAGTCGCAGAATCCAATCACATAATGGAGTTCAGAATAGACTCCTTTAATCAAGGGTAATTGATCAAACGGTAACAACAAGAGAGTTTAATTAAGGCAAGAATCCCAATCATACCAAATAAAGGATCAGTAAAAATCACAAAATCATGCGGACGAGTAGTTAAGGCAAGTGTGACCAATTAAAATTACAAATAAGGAAACAAACAAGATCTGTGCACACAAATTTAACAGGTCAAAAATAAAAATCAGTAAGAAACCTCAAAGAATACTGGTTTTACCAAAAGAACCACCCAAATTTCATAAATTAAACTAAGTAAGACCTCACAAAAATATAGAACTTAGCCGGAAAAGCAGGTTTGAACCTTAACAGAGATTAATTAGGGCAGAACCACAAAAATACTGGATTTAACATGTAAAAAATGTTTAAGTCCAAAAGATAGAGTAAACTAATACGAGTGGTATCACAGAAATACCCAAAATCGAAGCAAAGATTGAAGAAATCAGTATATCACATAGAATCAACTAAGGTTTGAACACTCATACAAAAATCAGTTGCGGTGAAGAAGAAATAATTTACTAAACATTAATAACTTAGAAAAATCATTGAAAACAGTTTGGGATGAACCCTAGTTTAGGAAGAGTGATTAAAAAGCGAGATAATCAATTAAGCAAGGGGTTTTTAAAGGAAAACATTTGATAATAACCAAATCATCTCAGATCTATGAAGATCTGAGAAGAGTCGACAGCAATGAACTAGGTTTTTTCAGAAAAATAGCTGAGATGAGAGAATAGGTCAAGAGCCCATAGATTCATAACAAAACAAGGAGGAATCCTTCACTTACAAATGAAAATGGCCTGAGACGTCCGGTAAACAAGTTTCGAACCAGAATCAGTTGGATTTCTTTGAGATCTTTTCAAGGATTTCAGGAAATCGAAGAGCCATGGTGTGTAGGAGACCAGTGATGGTCGGAGGAGACATATGAGCACCGTATGAGGGGTTTTACACCGGTGACGACATTTAGGGTTAGGGTTAGGTCGAGAGAGTTTGAGAGAAGAGGGAGAGATGACGACAGGTGAGGGAGAGAATGAGAGGGTTTGGGGGGTCGTTTAGGATTAATTATTGTAAGGGGGTTTGTGGACCGTTGATCAAAATGATCACGGCCACGATTACGGGCAATTGCGTTGGGTAGGTGTTGCTTTGGGCCTAAGGGGATTTGGGGCTAATTTTAAAAGGGTTTTGGGCTGGTTTGAGGGGTTAGGTCCGGAAAATATTAGGAATCAAATAGGGCTATTTGTTAAATACCCAAACAATTTATAAAAAATATTTTATAAAATAATTAACAGATTACAAAAATAATTTTCATGCACAGAAATATTTTAAAACAATTACTACATATTTAGAAAATACAATGAGCTATTTTCTGGTAAAATAATGTGTACATGGGCTATAATTGCAAAGCTATTGCAATTGTAACCAAACAGTATAAATCTGGCCATTTGTGAAATAATTTGAACTTAATCTAACTATAAATAGCAATATTGAGTCATGAAATGCTATAAAGTCATTTGTGATGCAATTTTGTAATTATTTATATAAATAACATACTAGGATTAATTAATTTAAAAAATATAGAATTTATGAAAAAATATCAATCGATGTTAATGCACAGTTTTGAAGGTATGTATGCACTTAAAAGTATTATAGGGAAAAATTGGGTAACAACAGCTGCCCCTCTTTGTTGGGGAAGGATGAAAGAGTTTTCGGGTAAAGAAATGATGGCCAATTTTGACCGATTGGGATGTTTTGAAGAATAGAGGCCGAACCCTGGTCTTTGAGCTGCCTACATATCCCTGGTTTTATAGGAATCAGGCCATGTGTAGTTCTGGATTCATCAGCGAAATATACCGATGAAGTCATCACAAGAACGGACCCGAGGCTTTGGAATGAGTGGAAAGATGGTTATGGTGAGCGGTCAGATTTGAGATAATTTGAAAGAACTGGAGCGGGATTACTCCTGTTGGGGTAGCGGTTGCTTATCGGGTCACCTGCAAGCAAAGAGATACTACAAGTATATATTTGTGCGGAAATTTAAACATGATGCAAATTCCCTTCAGACCATGAGGATTGTCTTTGGACGGTTGAGAATGACGTCCTTAGACCATGATGTCCTGGGCCATGAATTGTTCGGTGGGGAATTCGCAGGCCATGAAATGATGTTCTCGGGCCATGAAAATGGTGTCTCCGAACCATGACGCCTTTGAATAATGATATGCAAATTTGAGAGAACCTTCGGACATGGCGTGGTGTCTTCCGGCTATGAGGATGATGCCTTTAGACATTGACGCCTTTGGACAAGTTGGCAATATTTCAGCCCATGAGATGCAATAATATGATGTTAAAGACAAAAAGACAAGGCTTAGTCTTGCGAGGTTGAGGGCAGATCTTAGCCCGAAAGAGGAGCAAATAGATAGTGCCGGAGAGATAATGCTTAGTCTCGACAAATAAAGGCGATGATTGGCCTTATGCAAATAGGAGGCAGAGCTTAGCCTCATGCAAGATTCGGGACAGGGCTTAGTCCCATGCAGATGGAAGGCAGAGCTTAGCCTTATGCAGACATGGAGGCAGGGCTTAGCCTCATGCAGGATTTGGGACAGGGCTTAGTCCCATGCAGATAGAAGGCAGAGCTTAGCCTTATGCAGATATGGAGGCAGGGCTTAGCCTCATGCAAGATTCGGGACATGGCTTAGTCCCATGAAAATGGAAGGCAGTGTTTAGCCTTATACAGATATGGAGGCAGGGCTTAGCCTCATGCAAGATTTGGGACAGGGCTTAGTCCCATACAAATGGAAGGCAGTGCTTAGCCTTATGCAAAATGGAGGCAGGACTTAGCCTCACGCAAGATGCGTGACATGGCTTAGTCCCATGCAAATGGAAGGCAGTGCTTAGCCTTATGCAAGATTCGGGACATGGCTTAGTCCCATGAAGATGAAGGCAGTGCTTAGCCTTATGCAAAATGGAGGCAGGCCTCATGCAAGATGCAGGACAGGGCTTAGTCCCATGCAAATGGAAGGCAGTGCTCAGTCTCATGCAAGATTCGGGATAGGGCTTAGTCCTATGCGGATGAAGGTAGTGCTTAGGATTATGCAGATATGGAGGCAGGGCTTAGCCTCATGCAAATACGGAGGCAGGGCTTAGCCTCATGCAGATGAAGACAGAGCTTAATCTCATGCAAGATGCGGGACATGGCTTAGTCCCATGCAAATGAAGGCAGTGCTTAGCCTTATGCAGATATGGAGGCAGGGTTTAGCCTCATGCAAGATGCGGGACATGGCTTAGTCCCATGCAGATGAAGGCAGTGCTTAGCCATATGCAGATATGGAGGTGGGGCTTAGCCTCATGCAAATATGGAGGCAGGGCTTAGCCTCATGTAGACGGAGACAAAGCTTAGTCTCATGCAAGATGCGGGACAAGGCTTAGTCCCATGCAAATAATAGGTAGCAAATAAGAGTAGAATATTTCTTAGCTGGAGATATATTCGCTGTCTGGTGGCCTGATCGATAGTGATTTTGCTGCGTGTATATGTTTGCGAATGCTACTATTACGTTAGATGTGCCTGTGCTTAAAGAAAAAATTGTAAGTTTTGTAAGGGGAGGTCAGTTCGTGCCTACGTCGGTTTGCTTGGCTTGCTTTGCCACGTCCAAAGGTCCTGCTCAAATCATCAGGGGGGGGGGGGGTAGCACTGTCTGAACAAAGTCATTTTACAAGCAAGCATGCATAATTTTCAAAGACGTAATAAAATATATATTATTCTAGAAATTGGTTAGATGAACTAGTGACTGTGACACGATCCGAGACATCGCAACCTCTCATGCTATAGAATTTTGAGGGTCCTTCTCAAAATTCTTCCCCAGTTGGATGGACACGTCTGACTGCCGCACATGCTGCGATCGGCTCAAATTGCTTCAAAATTTTGAGGGTCCTCCTCAAAATTCTGCCCCAGTTTCTGATTGATTTCTGACCTTCTAGCATATGATGGCGTTGGCTGGACTTGCTCCGGAATTTTGAGGGTCCTCCTCAAAATTCTGCCCCAGTTTCTGGTTCTGGGGGGAAAATGAAAATTTTATTATGATATGACCGAACCCACAGGGCTGCCTACATATCCCCTCTTCAATGGGAATCAGGTCAAGCGTAGTTCAATTTACATCATTTTGTAAAAATATAAATAATTACACATAGTATCGTTTGACTGCATCTGAGTTGATCGGTTTTGGCCAGACTTCTTCGTCCATTTCTACAAGTATGAGAGCTCCTCCTGTTAGCACCCTGTGAACCATGTAGGGACCTTGCCAATTGGAAGAGAATTTCCCTTTGGCTTCATCTTGATATGGGAAGATCTTCTTCAGCACCAGCTGTCCTGGTGCAAAATGTCTTGGTTTGACTCTTTGGTTGAAGGCTCTAGACATTCTGTTTTGATAGAGTTTCCCATGACACACTGCATTCATCCTTTTTCCGTCTATGAGGGCTAGCTGCTCATAACGACTCCTTATCCATTCAGCGTCGCTGAGCTCAGCTTCTTGTATGATTCTCAGAGAAGGGATCTCCACTTCAGCGGGAATAACAGCTTCAGTACCATAAACCAGTAAGTAGGGAGTTGCCCCGATTGAAGTGCGGACCGTGGTACGGTATCCCAATAAAGCGAATGGCAGCTTTTCGTGCCATTGTTTGTGATTTTCTACCACTTCTCTCGGTATCTTCTTGATATTCTTGTTAGCGGCTTCTACAGCTCCGTTCATCTGAGGTCTATAGGCTGTGGAATTCTTGTGCTTGATTTTGAAAGTCTCACACATGGTCTTCATTAGATCACTGTTGAGATTGGAGGCATTGTCAGTGATGATTGATTCTGGAACTCCAAATTGGCAAACAATCCGGTCGCGGATAAAATCTGCTACGACTTTCTTAGTTACTGCCTTGTAAGATGCTGCTTCGACCCATTTGGTGAAGTAATCAATAGCTACCAAGATGAACCGATGCCCATTTGAGGCGGTGGTCTCGATTGGACCAATGACATCCATTCCCCAGGCTGCGAATGGCCAAGGTGAGCTTGTTGCATTGAGCTCATTTGGCGGCACTTTTATCATATCGGCATGTACTTGACATTGGTAGCATTTTCGGACATACTGGACGCAATCTGTCTCCAAGGTCATCCAGAAATAACCGGCTCTAAGTATCTTCCTAGCCAAGACGAAGCCATTCATATGCGGGCCGCAAGTCCCAGCATGTATCTCCTCAAGTAGCTTAGAAGCTTCTTTTGCGTCGACACACCTTAACAATCCCAAATCAGGAGTTCTTCTGTACAAGGTTCCTCCGCTGTGGAAGAAATTATTAGACAACCTCCAAAGCGTACTTTTCTGAGTATGATTTGCATGCTCTAGATATTCTCCTTTTGCCAAATATTCTTTGATATTGTGAAACCAAGGCTTCCCGTCTATTTCTTCTTCAACATAGGCACGATACGCCGGTTGACTATGGATCCTTACTGGGATGGGATCGATGAAGTTCTTATCGTGATGCTGTATCATGGATGACAAAGTGGCCAATGCATCGGCAAACTCGTTCTGAATCCTAGGAACATGCCGAAACTCTATCTTCGTGAACCTCTTTCTCAATTCCTGCATAGTGCAGATATGGCAATATCTTGGAATTCTTGGTGGCCCATTCTCCTTGTACCTGGTGCACAAGCAAATCTGAATCGCCGATTACCAGCAGCTCCTGAATATTCATGTCGATGGCCATGTTGAGCCCTAGTATGCAGGCTTCATACTCTGCCATGTTGTTGGTGCAGGCAAATCTGAGTTTTGTAGATACCGGACAATGTTGGCCAGTTTCTAATACCAAAACGGCTCCAATGCTGACTCCCTTGAAATTTGCCGCTCCGTCAAAGAACATTCTCCAACCGTCGTAGGGCTCAGCAATATCTTATCCTATGAATAGCACCTCTTCATCGGGAAAATACGTTTCAGGGATTCGTATTTTCCTTCCACGGGGTTCTCAGCAAGATGATCTGCTAGTGCCTGTCCCTTGATTGCTTTCTGAGTCACATAAACAATGTCAAACTCGCTCAACAAGATTTGCCACGTAGCCAGCTTGCCAGTGGGCATGAGTTTCTGAAAGATATATTTCAAGGGATCCATCCTTTATATGAGGTATGTTGTGTAGGCACAGAAGTAATGCCTCAACTTCTGAGCTATCCAAGTCAGAGCGCAGCAGGTACGTTCCAATAGAGAGTACCGCGCTTCATATGGAGTGAACTTCTCACTCAGGTAATAGATAGCTTGTTCCTTTCTCCCAGTCTCGCCGTGCTGCCCCAGAACGCAGCCGAAGGCTCCATCTAGCACTGCAAGGTAGAGTAGTAAGGGCCTACCTGGCTCTGGCGGGACCAAGACTGGTGGTGTTCATAAGTACTCCTTGATCTTGTCGAAAGCCTTTTGACAATCTTCGGTTCAACTAGTTGCAGCATCTTTCTTCAACATCTTGAAAACCGGCTCACATATAACTGTGGACTCGGCTATGAACCGCTTGATGTAGTTTAGCCGTCCTAGAAAACTCATTACATCTTTCTTACTCTTCGGCGGCGGTAGCTCCTCGATGGCTTTGACTTTTGACGGGTCCAATTCTATCCCTCGGCGGCTGACAATGAACCCAAGTAACTTTCCGGCAGGAACCTTGAGTGCACATTTTACGGGGTTTAGTATCAGGTTATATCTCCACAGCCTGTCGAAAAACTTCCTCAAATGGGCTACATGATCTATGGCCTTCTTGGATTTGATGATGACGTCATCCACGTATACCTCGATCTCTTTATGTATCATGTCATGAAAAATGGTAGTCATAGCCCTCATGTAGGTGGCCCCATCATTCTTTAGACCGAATGGCATCATCTTATAACAGTATACTCCCCATGGTGTAGTGAAAGCCATTTTCTCAGCGTCCTCTTCGTCGATCCATATCTAATAGTAACCGGCAAAACAATCCACAAACGACTGGAGCTCATGCTTGGCACAATTGTCGATTAGGATGTGTATGTTTGGAAGCGAAAAATCATCCCTTGGGCTGGCCCTGTTGAGATCCCGATAATCAACACAGACCCTGACCTTCCCATCCTTCTTTGGGAGTGGCACGAAGTCGGCTAGCCAAGTTGGGTATTCAACCACGCTGAGGACCTTGGCCTTGATTTGCTTAGTAACCTCCTCCTTGATTTTCAGACTCATGTCAGGCTTGAACTTTCTGAGTTTCTGTTTTACTGGTGGACATGCTGGGTTTGTGGGCAACTTGTGAGCCACAATGGATATACTTAACCTGGTCATATCATCATATGACCATGCAAAGATGTCCTAATACACTTTCAAGAACTGTGTGTACTCTTCTTTTTCTGATGGCGACAAGTGGATGCTGATACGGGTTTCCTCGACAGTTTCAGAGTCTCTCAAGTTGATTATTTCTGTTTCGTCTAGATTGGACTTGGGCTTGTTCTCAAAGTCTTCTGCTTCTCTGACAATTTCCTTGGGTATGACATCTTCTTCTTCTTCCGAATCACTATCCTTTTATTGTGTTGTCTCATTACATGTCACAGTTGTTGGTTCTTTGAGATAGGAAATAGTAATGCTATATAGATAAAGATATGAGAGAAAAATGGTAATAATAAATATTGATTCATTGAAACACAAAAGCGATTTTTAATAACGTTTTTGGAATATTGGAAATATTATTTAAAACAAAATGCTAAAAGGAAATCATTTTTCTTAGAAAATAAACAAAATAATGATGTTCAGCCTTGCTACCTTGGGACTCGACGGGCCCTGGATGGTCTGACAGTCCAATTCTTGAGGAATGATCCTCTCTCCACAGATCGGATGGCAGGGCCTTCCTCCTCCTCCTCCTTAATAATTACACAACAGTCCATGTCCTCATCTTCCAAGAACAGGTTCCTTAAGGCTGCCAGTGCTTCTTCCTCCTCCGATCCCCATACGATGTTGGCTTGTTGGAAAGTCTGACCCAAGTGTGGTATAGGCTGCTCCAATGGATAGTATGGACCTCGCCATAGTGGTCACCAGTCATTGTATTCTTGCCAGGTGTATTGATATCCTAGCCCAAAAGTGGTACCATGGTACTTTGGCTGTATTGGCTTGGTGATGCCTTGAAGATTTTTACCAAGACCCTTGCCAGGCTCGTACCCTTCCCAGTTCATCATGCTTGCTATCTTGCTATCCCACCACTTATCTTTGTCGATTGCATTGACTCGCTCGATATGATGATAAGTTTCTCCACCTAGCTTTCTCCTATTCTCGACCATCGGAATAGTCTGACGGGTGTAAATAGGGTTGCTCCCGTCTCCATGGATAATCACCTCCTGATGGTTCCACTCAAACTTTATTGCCTGATGCAAAGTTGATGCCACAGCCCCAGCAGCGTGTATCTATGGGCGTCCCAACAACAGATTGTAGGATGCAGATATGTCCAGCACCTGAAACTCGACACCAAACCACGTAGGCCCCATTTGTAGATAGAGATTAATTTCTCCGATGGTAGCTCTCTAAGACCCATAAAATGCCTTCATGTTCATGGTCCCTTCTTGTATCTCGTATAGGCCTTTGCCCAACCTCTTCAATGTTGTCAATGGGCAAATATTGAGACTGGATCCTCCATCAATCAGGACCTTGGTAATAAAGTAGTCTTCGCATTACACTGTGATGTGCAGTGCCCTGTTGTGATTCAGACCCTCAGGCGGCAACTCATCCTCGTGGAAAGTGATTTTGTGACTTTCCAACACCTGTCCCACCATGTTAGCCATCTCTCCTCTTGTGATGTTATTGGGCACATATGCTTCGTTCAATACTTTCATCAAAGCGTTCCTGTGTGCTTCTGAATTCTATAGCAGCGACATGATAGATATTTGAGCGGGAGTCTTGTTCAGATGGTCAATGACTGAATACTCCTTTGCTTGTACTTTCCTCCAGAGGTCATCTGGACCTGTTTCAATAACGGGAGGTCTGTTAGAGGCCTGTTTACTGGACTCTCCCAAATGCTCGGGTGTATAGACCCTTCCAATCCTAGTCATCTCTTGTGCAGCACCAGATTCCCCCATCTTGGTTTTTCCTTTTCTTCTAGCTTCGACCACATAATCCCATGGTACAGCGTCGGTGCTGAAAAGCGGTGTGGTTGATATTGTCACTGTAAATGGTGTGGCTACTTTCACCTCAAATAGAATAGGTGCAACTGCAGGGGGTGCTACCTCAACTTCAAATGGGGCTGATGCTGTTACCTCGACCTCCATTGGTGGCTGCACCTGCACTATAATGGGGTTGAGGGTGACTGCGGGTTTCTTGGGGTCGTCACCCTCTTTGATAAGTCCGATTGATCCCTTCGGATCCCATTCTTCATCCATCTCTATCACATTGACACCTTCACCCCTGTGATCTGGGAGGGGGTTATTGCGGACATCATGCGTGGCCTTCTTTGCCTGGATGATCTTATTGTCAATCAAAGCCTGGATTTTGTCCTTCAATGTGCGACATTCATCGATGGTGTGCCCTTTCATTCCCGAATGGTACGCACAAGTTTTATTTGGGTTAACCCATTGGGATGAGTTCTCCGTGGCCACAACAGGGATGGGAGTGACGTAACCAGCAGCCTTCAACCTTTCATATAGCTGGTCGATGGGTTCAGCAATGGCAGTGTATTTTTTGGGTGGTCTGCTGTCAACATTAGGTCACGGTCTTGGGTAGTTTTGACGAGTTGGAGGTGACTGAAAGTGAGATGGTTGGGAATTATAGGTATGATAGGCAGTGGCTGGTTGGGAATATCTGGGGGACGAGGGTTGATATGTAGGTGGAGGTGACGGTTGATAGGTGGGTGGAGGTGCTGGGTGGAGGTGCTTGATACGTGGGTGGAGGTGCTTGATATGCAAGTGAGGAGGTTCGGTATACGAATGGAGTTTTGGGTCCTTGGGCGACCATTACTGCTCCCACGTCCTTCTTCTTAGATATACCCCCTGACGGCAATGCTTTATTAGTGGCCTGCAATGCCTCAAAGTTCTTTACCATCCCGCTCTTGATGCCTTCTTCGATCCTTTCACCAAGTTTGATGATATTAGAGAACTTATGGTTTTCAATAACCATCAATCTTTCATAATATTGCGGATCCTGTACTCAGACGAAGAACTTGTTCATTTGTTCCTCGTCCAATGCTGGCCTGACTTTGGCCGCTTCTGACCTCCAACGAGTAGCATACTCGCGAAAAGTTTTGGTGGGCTTCTTTTTGAGGTTCTGAATGTAGAAGACATCTGGTGCATTCTCTGTGTTGAACCTGAACCGGTCCATGAAATCAGACGCCATACTCACCCAGTTGGGCCATTTCTTAGGATCCTGGCTGATGTACCAAGACAAGGCATCTCCCGTAAGACTCCTCATGAAAAGCTTCATCCAGATCTTTTCATCTTTTCCGACCTCGACAAGCTTGTCACAATAGTTCCTTAGATGAACCCTGGGATCACCTGTACCGTCAAACATCTCGAACTTGGGAGGCTTGTAACCCTCTGGCAGTTCTACATCCGGCTGTATGCATAGGTCTTCATAGTTCAGACCTTCTATCCCCTTGCCTCCTTCTACGCCTTGAACTCGGCTGGTCAACTTCTTGAGCTCCTCGGCCAGGTTCTTAAATAAGTATGTCCTTCTCAACAAATTCCGGTGCATAGGAGATGGGTTGAGTGGAGTGAGGTAGGGTCTCCACATATATAGGGTTGTTTTGGTGACCTGGAATTTGAGTATAGTGGTGATCATTGGTGGAATTCTGGGGTTCAGGAATGACCTGGTGTAGTATTTTGTGGAGTGTGGTAGGTGTTTGGCTGGTATTGCGGTGGGATAGTTTGATTTTGTGGGGGAGTTGTATAATAGTGAGGTACGGGTGGATTTTGTGGGCGCTTGTTGGGTGTATTTTGAGGTGGTACGGGGTTCTGAGTGTTTGGATGACTGATGTCTGGGACGCTGAGTGAGAAGGATAGGTTTGCCACATTCCAGACTTGCTCAAGCTCACCCTGGAGTTCCAGTATCTTCTGGGTGAGCCATGAAACTACTTCATTTGAAGCTTGAGCACCCCGACCATCAGAAGTTTCTGCATGTTCAACCCCTGTGTTGTTTTCCTTTCTGGCGCCGTTCAAATCTTCCATTTTTGCTTTTCTTTTGCCTTTTAGTGGACTAGGAGGAGGAGAAGGTGGAGGGCCCCGGGATCTTGTGTGATAATCTGATGATGCCAGTATGCACGAACCAACCTTTGGGGAATGGGAATAATCAAAAGAAAGAAAGAAAAACAAAAGGTAGCCAAGTCAGTAATAATTTTGAAAAGTTTGCAGTACTTAAACACATATTGCGGGAATATAAATTTGCGTCCTAATTTGGGAGCACCATTATGCCCGAGGTAGGCCTAGCGACAGATAAATTTGGAGAAATTTAGTGCCAATAATTGCCTCATTTCATTAATGTGAAAATAGACGACCCAAAATGATACTAAATAAAATAATGTCACTAATGGCACTTGGCCTTATTACATTTAGAAAGCTAGTAAACCTAATCTATTTGGTCCCAAAAGGACCTTCTCCAGACTGGATGCTCTTGTCGATCAATTCCCCCAGTTCGCGCAGGTTCAGCAGTAAGAATGCCCTTGCCAAATGCCCTCCTTCGTTTCCTTCAATGTTCTGGCAGTCAGTGACTCTCTTTCTCATTTTCCCCTCCAGTTCCATTAGACTGTACTCCAGATATTCCAACCTTTTTCTGGATTTAACAACCCTCTCTTTCCACTCGTTGATCATTTCCATGTCGGCCTTATGCTGCTCTATATGCTCAGCTTCAGACTCGCGAACTCTTTTGCGCAGCTTGTTATACTTCACCTATGCTTCGACAACTTCGTCTACGACCCTGTTCCCTGGACCAACCCTTGGCTCGAAGATCTCGGCTATGTTATCATCCAACCATGAGGGGTAAAAGTATGAGTGACCCGCATGATATCGATCCGGCTCGATGCTATCCTTCTCCACGATAACCTTCAGGCTCCACATGTGTTGTGATTCATTCTTATATGGGATGGTGTCACCTTGAAAATCAGCTATGAAGTGACTCATCTTAGCGACTCGTGGTACAACTTGTCTCCTGCCTGCCTGTCTCATGACCCTGAGGGGAGCATAAGGGTATATTCCCCTTAACCCAATCAGCACCAAGTATGGAACATCCCTGGATCTGATGATGAACTCGTCGGTAGGGAACCACTCGAACATCCACTGGACCTGGTCCTCAGTTAACCTGTTGAAAAACTGCACCCATCCTACATCATCCTAAGGTTGACCAAACATGTCCGGAATATAAGTCATTCTCTTAGGGTGATGGAAAGCTATATGATCATTCCACGGTCTTCGTGGAAACTCTTGACGGTATTGACCCCTTTGGAAATGTTCTAGCAGCCACACTTGCAGCAGCAAATTGCAACCCTCGAAGAATCTGAACCCCTTCTGACATCATTCCAAGACCCGTTACATATCTGCAATGATCATAGGGACAATGGTATATGTCTGCCCCTCGATCCCGTCCATCAAAGTTTTGGCCACCATGGCCATCCTAGTATGGATTCTATCCCCTTGGATTGGGAATACCAGCATGCCCAAGAAACACACAATGAACACGAAGACCCTACGATGAACCCAGCCCAAGGAGGTGATTGAGAACTCATCATCAAAAATACGGTAAGAGCTACTGTGACCGTATCTTTCATAGAGGAAGTCGAAAGGTATGTAGGAGTTTTTCAGGCACTCCAAGTCATCATTTTTCTTCAGCCCCATCATCTTAAGGAATCCTCTAGTGGTGCGATTTTCAGGTGCTAATAAGCCAAGACTATCCCAAGGCAACCCAGCAAATCCCCCCTATTTCTTCCAGAAGAGGGGTCATTTCTATGCCCCCAAAGTGGAACACGGCCCTTTCCTTGTCCCAAAACATAGTAGCAGCCTCGATCAACATTTTGTTCGGCTGAAGGTCCAACAAAGACGGCAAAATTCCTAGCACTCGTTTCACTTGATTTTGGTCACTTGAAGGAATATACCTCCACCAATCTAGCAAAAGTGAAGGTACGCTACTGACCATGCCGAACCGGGGGACTTCGTGCCTCATTTTCTGCAAAACAAAAGGTGGTTAGGCCCTTTCCCTCTCCGGGTTCGTCTATTTATACAATAATGATTAGTATATTGGCACTTGTTTCTCCAAATTAATTTACAAAATCGTGGTTGCGTCCGTTGGGATTATGGAAAACCCGATAGACCTTTGGGTGAGGCTTGTCTTAAAGGGTCATTGTGCGGATAACATATTAACCCCTCTAGGTTTGACCATGATGCATGCACAATTGATCAGAGTAAGGTTACTATATTGCTATCTAGACTGGGACCCTCAAGCGGACAACTTGAGGGGGAAAGGCACGGAACCGTCGAACGCACCGCTGATCGACTAGTTTTACCGCAAATACGTCTTTCCAAATTTAATAGGGTGATATATAGGAAGAGCGCAAACACTCATCAAGCGTTGCTATAGGATTGATTACGCACGAGTGGAATATGATGTTGAGCATGATTTATGCAACAATAAATAGCATGTTGTCAAGTATTTGCACGTTAAAAAATGATAAATGTGGTATTTAAATAATTGAAAGACAGTTATAAAAGGAAAACAAGGAAACGAGTCAGTTTCACGAAATAAAAGAAATCATAAATGCTTGAAAATAAGCAATTAAAGCCAAATAAGGGGGGAAGGGAAAGGTTGTATCAAAATAAAGCATTCTTGAGACTAATTCACAAAAACAAGTTCATTATGGTAAGAGCCTAAAATATCCCCAGCAAAGTCGACATGCTGTCGCGCCCCCTTTTTCCTCGCGAAAGTCCGGGTTTAGACATTCATTGGGAGCAACTCGTTTCCTTTTAGGAATTGGGTATTTGAAGAGTCGCCACCTAACGGATTAAGGTGTGTTAGGGCACCTAGAGAAATTAACTCATATAACTAGTTTGCATTACCAGAGATTAGGGTAAGGGCTCGAAATAACCTTGAGGGAAAGGTGTTAGGCACCCCTCGTGGTCCACAACGGTGGGTCCCGGCCGAACTCAATTATGTGAATTAGTCATTTAACAGGTAAGCAGTCTAAGCACACATTTGGAAATAAAGGGAGTTTAGGATAGGTAGTCTAAGCACACATATGTAAAGAAAGTTTAGGATAGGTAGTCTAAGCACGCATATGTAAATAAAGAAAGTTTAGGATAGGTAGTCTAAGCACACATATGTAAATAAAGGAAAGGAAGTCCTAAGTTGGTTAGCCTATAGGATCACATATGTACAATACCCGGTAAGCCTTCCTTAAAATAGAAGGGTTACACGTGGCATTAGCGCATAGGTCATCATATCCTTTACTACCCAGTTACCCTCCCCTTAGCGGTTATATAAGCGATTTTAATTAACAAACTTTAAACGTGCTTTACCCGTCCCTTCCTTGTGGCCCTGGAGGTGTTTAGGACCTCTAATCTTAGGCAGTTCTAGACCTTCCTAAGGTGTTTAAAAAGGAAAAATCTAAGCGAAAACAAAGAACATACAGGACTGTCAAATAAGAAAACTATTATGGGGCTCATGTTTACCTCCACACATAAACAAATAAGTAGCACGTCTTAAACAACAGATTTTAAAGAATTTCAGAAGGTCCTAAAACAGGATATCTAGGTGAGCATTACAAACATAGAATATGCAGCATTGTTTTAAAGCGAAGTAGCATAAACCTAATCAGTTTGCCTACTGATTTTAGAACCTGTTAAACCTGGACAATTTTACAAACACAACACCATTTGGCAGTTTTTATGAAACCCTTAATTACCTAAGGCTTGCCTAGGTGTGAATCTGTTATACCCCTATAAACATGCCGTCTAAAACAGAATTTTGGGAATTAGTCAAATAGCTTGAGCTTATTAAATCCTATAGGCATGCTGGTCTAGGTGTCGAATGTTACAAGAAGCTGATTTCATGCATATTTATACTAGAATATGATATCTATGTGTTGGGGCTGTCTTTAAACCTCTTTATAGATAATTATTCATTTAAGAGACATAGATACGATTTAAAGCAAATGCCAACAGAGTCCTAAGGCAGGATTTCTAATGCACAGAGAGAGATGGTCATTTTATTGGGCATGATTACAACGGTGACTTTAACAACAGATTTTCGGGTGATTACGACTTGTGCAGAAACAGAGTTTTCGTGATAATAGAATGATGAGCCTATAACATGTTTTCTAATGGGAAAATCAGTAGACATGATCATCCTAAAGCAAGATATCTAATGCACATATTTATGGCATGGTTTTTAATACAAATAGGCATAGCAAACCTAGAGGCATGATATCTATTGCATAATATAAACCTAAAGCGTGATTTCTATCAACATAATATAAACCTAAAGCATGGCTTCTACTGCAAATCAACATATATATAAACCTAAAGCATGATTTCTACCCAGTTTCCCCACCAAATCGTATAGGAACCCTCCCCTTTTACTAATTTCTCCAATATCTGTTTACAAGAAATTATTATTACAGACCAATAGTGAATGAATTACATGAATAAATGTAAACTATCTATAGGGAGCCTGATCTGGGCCCAATAGTAAACCTGGGGATGCCAGGCCTTCAAAAACAGTCTCAAATACCAAGAGTCTCATAGCCAATAATATGTCCTGGTGTGTCAGAGTTCCGGAAGGACCTCAGGGATCCCGGGCAGTGCTCACACCAAGACCCTTCTTGAAATAGAGAACTGGTTATGTGCAGTGTGGAAGGGCCAGCCCTGGTGTGCTAGAGTTTAAAGGAATCTCAAGGATTCCCAAGTAGTACACACACCATAGGGGCAGAACTTAATAATCTAAGAGTAAAGTGAGAGTTCTTGACACAGTTTTGAAAGACTTAGTAAAACAGCGTAGAGACAATTTTAGAAGTGGAAAGATTTTAAGGAAAAGAAACAGTTTAAGAAAATACTAAGAGGAAAATAGTTTTGAAATCAGTTCTGAGAAGAGCAAGGATACAATCACAATGCTTAGAATCACAGCCATTTAACAGGCAGTTTACACACGGGGGTGAAGGGGGTTGTGAACATATAGAGTTCATATCAGGGATACATGAAGGGGGAGGCATATAGACAACAAATGCACAGAACACTTAGGAGTCTATTGATTCAGAGACTTAACAAGTTAGCCATGATAATAGGCAGTTAAAACATAGAGCAGGAATGCAGAAAAATCATGTTGAAAACAGGGTGCATTGGACAGAATTAGTCAAACAATTAGGGTCAATCGAGTTCATTAGGAGGCTAAGTTGCTAACATGATGACACCAATTTTGTAACGACCCAGCCGGTCGTTTTTGGAATTTATGCCCCGATCCCCTATTAACTGCTTTCCCAAGTTTACTGCTATTTTGATTTGGCGGGATGTTCGGTTTTGAGTTACGGAGAGTTTTGGGACACTTAGTCCCTAAATGAGAGCTTAAGCGTTGGAAAGTTGACCGTAGGAGGAACAGTGTGAAGACGGCCTCGAAATGGAAATCAGATGATTCCGTTAGCTTCATTGGGTGATTTCGGAGTTAGGAGCGTGTTCGGATGGTGTTTTAGAGGCCCGTAGCTAATTTAGGCTTGAAATGCCGAAAGTTGAATTTTTGAAGTTTCCAGTTCGATAGTGAGGTTTTGATCCGAGGGTCGGAATGGAATTCCGGAAGTTGGAGTAGCGTCCGTATGGTTTAATAGTGACG